>NC_137543.1:119254772-119430567 GCF_963082525.1 Nesoenas mayeri
GAGAAGAGAAGAGAAGAGAAGAGAAGAGAAGAGAAGAGAAGAGAAGAGAGAGAAGAGAGAGAGAGAAGAGAAGAGAGGGTTAGAGGGAGAGGGAGGGGAATATGGGGAGGTAGAAGGAGAGGGAATATGCAAGAAGAGAGGAAGATGAAGAGAAGAGAAGAGAAGAGAAGAGAAGAGAAGAGAAGAGAAGAGAAGAGAAGAGAAGAGAAGAGAGAGAAGAGAAGAGAAGAGAAGAGAAGAGAAGAGAAGAGGAGGAGAAGAGAAGAGATTTCTTACAATGAGGGTGGAGGAAGACTTGAACAGCTTACCCGGAGAGGTAGTAGATGCCCCAGCACTGGAGACAGTCAAGGCCAAGTTGGACAAGGCCCTGAGCAACCTGACCTAGTTGTGGATGTCCATGCTCATTGCAGCGTGGATAGACTAGATGGTCCTTTCCAACCCAAACTATTCTATCATCCTATGATTTCCCCTGGAGGCATGACCAGCCTGTGGGCCAAGGAGTCAGGTCTTGCTCACATGCTCAGGGAACAGCCGATCGCCAGTGTTGGGGTCAGGAAGGAATTTTCCCCCGGGGCAGATTGGCCCTGGTCCCCGGGGTTTTTTTGCCTTCCTCTGCAGCATCGAGCATGACCTCTTGTCAGAGCTCCTCTGGGCCCTTTGGCTCCGTTCATGCCCACTGCTCTTGCCCTCCAAGGCACCACTCGTGCCCTGGCTCTCTCGGGCTCTCTTGCCCAGGCAAGTTTGCAGCAGGAGCCAGGGAGCCAGCTCTGCTCTTCCCTGGGCTCCATTTCCCCAGGGTTCTTGCTTGTACAGAACAACTCATGCTTGGAAGGGTTCCAGGCTCATTGCACCATCAGCAGCTGCCACTTCTCAGCTCTCCTGCATGCAACACAAGCACTGGGCAGGCAGGATAGTGCTGCTGCTTCTTCCTCTCTTTTTCCTCTTCTTGTTCTCGTTTTTGTTCTTCTTGTTCTTCTTCTTCTTCTTCTCACACAACAGAACACCAAACATACATCACACAAGACACACTACACAGAGCATAGAACATGACAGAACACACCACACAACACAGAACATGCACCACACAACACAAGACACTATACCAGAGCACTACGACACCCACACTACAGAAAATACATCACAGAACACAACACAATTCATGTAACACATACACAATACTAAATGTAACACAACACAAAACACCCCACCACACACCACAGCACACAACACAGTACACAACATAATGCAGCACACAGCACCTCACACACCACACCACAGCACAGAACACACCACAACAAACACACAATATACCACTCACCACACCACACCACACAATACACAACAGAGCATACAACACCAAGCCACCAACAATACACAACACACCACACAACACCAAAACACACACACCACACCACATCATGCCACATATCACACCACACCAGACACAAAAACACTAGGCAGCCACCATTCAACACACAACCCAACAAACTGAATACAGCACTTAAACACAACTGCACAGACACCACACAACACAGCACACAACACAATGATAATAAAATAAAAATGAAAAAAAAAAAGAAAATAAAATTTAAAAATAAAAATTAAACAAAATCCTGTTTCCACTTGTCTAATTTGTGATATGTGTCCTTGAAATAGGTTTTGGATCTACCTAGACTTCAGTAAAGCCTTTGACGCTATTTCCCTCAGCATTCTCCTGGAAAAGCTGGCAGCTCATCGCCTGGATAGGTGGATAAAGAACTGGCTGGATGGCCAGGCCCAAAGAGTTGCAGTGACTGGAACCAAATTCAGTTGGTGGCCGGTCACAAGTGGTGTTCCCCAGGGCTCAGTATTGGGGCCAGTTCTGTTTAACCTCTTTATCACTGATGTGGACAAGGGGACCAAGTGCAGCCTCAGTAAGTTTGCAGATGACTCGAAGCTGGGTGGGAGTGTTGACCTGCTGGTGAAGGGACTGGAGCACAGTTCTGATGCGGAGCAGTTGAGGGAGCTGGGGCTGTTTAGCCTGGAGAAGAGCCTGAGGGGAGAACCTTATCGCCCTCTACAACTACCTGAAAGGAGGCTGTAGCATGGAGAGTGTTGGTCTCTTCTGCCAAGTAGCAAGTGGTAGGATGAGATGAAATGGCCTCAAGTTGAGCCATCGGAGGTTTAGGAAAAAATTCTTCATGGAAAGGGTTGTCAGGGATTGGAACAGGCTGCCCAGGGAAATGGTGGAGTCACCATCCCTGGAGGTGTTTAAAAGACATGTAGACGAGGTTCTTAGGGACATGGTTTAGTGCCAGTGTTGGGTTAATGGTTGGATGTGGTGATCTTGAGGGTCTCTTCCAACCAAAATGATTCTATGATTCTATGAAAATGCACAATACAAGTACTTATGCCCGTTGAATACAGGTACATTGATTATGCATCAATTATGTATACATTGGTTATACCATTGATGAAATACACCACGATCAATTAGCAAAAGCACAGCAACTGTGATATGGAGGCATACACTGGGTACTCATGGTACTGCACACATTGCTGGCTGGTGAGCGGTCATACATTGCTCAGCACACACGGGAAGGCAACAAACACACAGATTGCTCCTCGTACAATAACTGTGCTTCTTGTACAATAACTGTATTCCTTGTAGAATCATTTCTGGGTCCCTCCGATACACAGAAAAACAGCTAAGCAAGTGGTTAGCTCATCATATGAAATCAAATGAAGTCAAGGAAAAATAAAAATATGATGAAAATTCTCATAAAGCTCCACACGCTCAAGGGCTCTGGGCTCAGGCAGCTCTGCTGAATAAGAGGCCCTTTCCTGACACTTCACGCATATGAGTGAACTGTGCCTCTGTGAATTGCTAACTTGTCCTTTAGGAATGAGTCAAATGAACGAGATTCCAATATCAGAGCTAATGCCTCTTTGAAGTGTCACTTCGCCTTTGTGTGCTTCTGCCTCTGCATTATCAGAATGTCTTCCATGAAGCTTTATCATCACTGGTAATGAAGAACTAAGAGGAAAAATTTTCTATTCAAGGATTGAGTAGTTAAAAAAATATTTCCTCGGATACTGGAAAATCAAATAGAAGACTCTAGGGCAGAACAGCTAATTAAAAAAAAAAAAAAAAAAAAGTCTGCTTTACTATGAAAACCCTTGAGGGGAGATAAAAGCTGAAGGGAGGTGCATGCTTGAATAATAAGGCCTTAATAGCTTTGAGTCCATGTCTAATACAAAGCATTGATTTTGGCTGCTTGATGAAGTTAGTTGTTAGATTAGAAAAATCTAATTTAAAGGGATGCTGCCCACTAAGATCATTCCATTGGAGAAGTATGTATTGCTGTCATAACTAACTAATTTTTTAAAAATTTTTTTTAATAAAAGGGACTAGAGTGAAAAACACTCCTTTGGGTAATCACTTTATTTCATACAGTTGGCAGTATTAGTGGTATGTATTACCTTCTCTCTTTGCTGTGTCCACTCCTTCCATGCTCTGTTTGGTCTCCCAGCAGCTCATCAGGAGTAGAAGAAGGACGGAGAAGTTTAATTGAAAAAATAATAGGAAGACGTGACTGCAAAACAGCAGCAAAAGATAGAAGCCGGCTAGATAGAAGCCAAGGACAGGAGGCATCTCCATAAGATATTTGAAACACTTTTTTTGAAATTGGGCTATTGTTCATATAAGCAGTTGGGAATAATACACATAATTCTCAGGGTAAATGTATCGTTTTATTTAGAAATGACGCATCAGGAGTGACACTGGGCCACTGACACACCTCAAGATATCAAGAATAGTACTTGATACATCTAACTTCGGAGGTTACAATATAAAAGTCTTTATCTGAGCTTGAGGTTTGAACTTCCTTTGTAGCTGAGAACAGTGTGAGTCATCTCACCCCAATGCAGACATCTAAAAGAGGGCAGGTGACTCATGCCTTACAAGTATCTACTTCTCTTCACTGCTGACAAAGGCCAGCTCAGGTGAAAACATCTGACGTGAGATGACTCCCACCCTGACCAGCCAGACTAGTGTAAAATGCAAAATATAAATTTAGACAAAGAACAATGCAGACCAACTGGCTCAGCCCCTGTATGTTATGTTACTCCAATTAGTGACTTGATGTGAAATCTTGTGTCCAGTGGCTTTCTCACATTGATGTACACCAGCTAGAGAAGAAAGTCACCATTCAATTGGGGCTGTCCTGGTATGCTCCCACCTCACAGGAATGACAGACTGGATCACGTTAGCAAAGTTGTGGGTTAAACCCTGTGGCCCAGCTTATGTGGTTGTTCAGACTGGGTGGCTGTAGTGGTCAATTTTAGTCTGAGTATCTGTAAGAATGATGTCAAATGGTTCTGGGACACAGAAATACATAATGTAGGAACACAAATATCAGCAAAGCAGCATGTTTTCATTGTTAGGCAGAGCCAAGCAGTGACCCAATTTTTTCAAACCCCCTGTTTTCAGTCATCTTGCCTTGTCCTCAGACTGTGACAAACGGTGACAGTGGCCACTCATTCATCTATGGCTGGTGAGATCCAACTGCAAGTATCACTGAAGAAATAATCCAGAAATTCCTGTTTGTTGATGACTGTAGCACTGTTGCACGCTCAGGAGGCAACCATCCAGGAGCTCAGCCTAATCATTAGTATCGAAAAAGCGGGTTTTTCCCCAGACCAGTATTACACTCTCTCTGAGAGGCCAACTAAACAGCGGTTGGCAAGTTTCAGATCAGCAGTAATCACTGCATTTCAAAATCAAATCTGTCATTTAGTCATCTACAAAGCTGTCTTTGGAATGAATGAAGGATTCAGGGCTCAGCCAAAATGACTGCGTGTCTGACGCTTGTTATTTCTGCTCTCCTCCCTGGATGGTAATCTTGGGCTCTGTAGAGTTGCCTAATACAGTTTCTGTAAATGCTTCCCGCACTGGATCCTGGGTGTATGTTGCATGGACACCAAGACTCCATCTTTTAACAGTTTCCTCAGTGCTACAACCTGATTATCAAGATCTTAACAGCATTGGGACATGCATTGAGTGAGGACAGGCCACTCTGGGTTCCTGACGGGTACTTTCACAGCTACCTAGCCTGGTCAAAGGACAGCTAGTGGCCAAGATAGTGCTTTCAGGATACTCCAAAACCATCCCGCAGAGATAGCCAGTCAAAATTAGTAACTGGAAGGGCAAAACTTTGGACACAGGCATCTAGAGACAAATCCGTGACCACAGGTTTTGAGGCAGAGGGTAGAGGCAACTTGGGGGGCAGAAGAGAGGAGGAGGTGCTTAAAGAGAATCAACCAGTCAGCTGCTTCTGTGGGCATCTAAAATTCATGTGCCCAGCTTGTAGCCGTGTGCGCTGCTCATCATAGACGTTGTGTTTTCATGTGGCTGCACAAAGAGTCGATGCATTGGCTAAAATTAGCTACAACATGTCTAGGAAATGGGCAGTGTTAACAACACCCATTAATCATAATAATACTTGTCATTCCTCTTCTAGCTTCTGAAACAAAACCTGTTCAGCCATTCAGACGTCACAGGGAAAATCTGCTATTAGGTCTCGTCACCATTACAAAGCAGAAACTGGAGCCAGAGCTCGCTGCAAGTGTTGTCTCAGTAAGCACATTACTCTGTGACCAGCAGAACAAATGGATATTGAATCCCTACAGATTTGTGTCCTCATCTGCCTCCCGCTATGACCTCCATAGCACTCCCAGTTTCCACCTAGGTCATCTACGATGATGTTCCTTCTGTTCTGGGTACTGAAGGAAACTAAGGTTACACAGAGCTTGTCTCTAAAACGCTCTTTGTTTATATAGGTTGAAATCTCACCAGTTGGGGAAGAGGGGCAGGACAAAGGTAAGGGTCATGAAATGGGATTTTACACTACGGTAGAATCTGATATGGCAATATATAAGACTGCAGATACTGAGGCTTTGCCTCACAGACCAGAGGAAGAAAGGAGGAGTTGTGTGTCAAATTGCCTTTTTTCTTGTATCACTAACAAGTGTTTTTAAGTCCTGTAATTTGAAACCTCTATGGCATATTTGTTTTTTCTCTCTCTGGCTTGTTGGTGATGTTCAGTTTTGAAACCAATTCTCTGTTTCCTCCATCCCTGGCAACTACTGAGTCCCATCTGTGTGCCAGCACCTGAACCTGCTACAGACAAAAGGGTTAGAGATAGAACTCACCAAGTCCTACATTGCTTCAGGTCAGGGGCTATCAATTTTTATGAGCACTCACAGATTGTTTGCATCGGTTTTCTTGACTACACAAGTTCCCAAATAGCGATATTATTATTTGTATCCATCAACTCTCCCATTAATCCAAATCCTGCCCTCTAACAAAAACTATAAAATGCCTCCTAAGGGAGGAGGTTGCTTCTGAGTCACTGGCAGAACAGCTTGTTCTCTGGTCTCATATCTGGCCTTTGTGCCTCCCTTTTTCTAGTTTTACAAGTCCTCTCTTGGACTGTGTCCATCTGCCAGAGTCCTGCAAGATGGCAAGAAATGAACAGGAATATCTGGAGTTGCCAATCAGTATCAGTGTTGAGTAAATGACCTGGTGCTCATTGACACTGTCAAGTAACATTGAACATGAGTTTAGGGCATGTTTCATCAAAAAAAAAAAAAAATTAAAGATTTGGGATCTGTCCTTATTTTTGTAATTTGAAGGCTGTTGGTCAGAAGTGATTAAGCGTTGAAGTTTGCATGCTATAACATGGCAAGATAACTTGGCTAGCCATTCAATGACCTAGCTAATGAGGAAACATGATCTCAGTCTGTTTATGAGAAGCAAAACGCTTCCAGCAGTGTCCAGATGGTAAAACAAGTTGGTGTGTGGTATCATCTCACTTCCACATGGCTGGGTGAAATATTGTGTGAGAAACAACTGTGTTGAGCCTGGGCCCTGGAAATATTCACGCATGCACTACATTATCAGCATATGGGCAGCGCTATTTGGGTCAAGAGCACAATTTTTTCTTCTTCAAACACAGTACCCAGGCTTGTGATTGCCTACAGAGGGAAGTTACATTCGAAAGCTTCTTGCTGCTGGAATACGAGGACCAAGGTGGGCCATTGCTCTTGTGGTTTTGGCAGAGAGGTGTGAAGAGTTGCCATTCTCTTGTGACAGTAACGAGTGTCTCTTAATGAACATAAGAGTTGCTCCCCCCTGCCAGATGAAGGCAAAGAGCACGCCTGACTAGAAGCATTAGCATCACTGCTCACTTTCTGGTGAGCAGGACATTAACTCATTGCAACACTGGGAACAGTGACATTGGCTTTCTGGGGTTTGCTTGTTTGTTTTGTTGTTTAAGTCGAGAGAACTGTAATGAGATAAAGCACCCCCTAGAAAAAGCTAACTGGATTTGAACAGCTTAATTGATGGAGATGATAGTCACCTACATAAAACCATTTTTTTCCCAAATAATGCAGATCTGCAGACTACGAAGAGTCAAAATCAGCACATGATTTATGATACAGTGCTATTGGTTAAACATAACATTATTACTGGTTGATGAGGAACTGGGCACAGTTCTCCCGTTAAGGCTCTTACCGTTCAGGTAGACTACACAAACATTCAAATGTCATGAGCCATAGAGCAAAATACTCGCTGCTAAGAATAGGGGAACTTTCTAGTTCGTTTGTTTTGTTTGTATTTTGGTTTTTTGTTTGTTTCATTGGTTGATTGGTTTGGTTTTGTTTGTGTTGGTTTTTGTGGGTTTGTTATTTCCCCCCCCCCAAAAAAAAATATAGCTTTATTATAACAAAATTAAAATTTAACAAAATTATGAACAACCGACATCGACTTTATGGTTGAAGTGCTGGCCGGCATCTGAAGTGAAAGAATTTCCTATTTAACCTGTGGAAATTATTCTTGCAATTACTGTGAATATTGACTAAGCTGATGAATTTACAGTTGTAGCATTCTTGGCCACAGTTTAACAACGGTGAAAGGAGATCATTCGTGCTACATTCCCGCTGCCTGTTAGAACAGGAAAAAGAGATAGTCTCATAGTAGTAGAGGCATGGCTGCTCTCTAAACCAACACCTCCCACAGTCTCCAGGAATTACCTGAACCAGGTGACGCTTAGCTGATAGTAAATTTGATAACAGTATTTCTCAGAATACTCAGGGGATTCACAGAGCAGTAGCAGAATTTCCCCTCCCTTGGACTCCACAGGAAAGAGATATCAGAGGAGAAAAACTGCTGCTTTGCATGGGAGGGGACCACTGGCTTGGGAGAGACTTGAGAAATGCAGAGAGAAATATCTTAAGATACACATTAATGGAAGCTATAGGCTTTCCAGGATTTCCTTCCAGCAGGCTGTTTATCCTAAAGTGTCCTTTGCCAGGCTGGTACTATGATGGACCAAGGGGCAGAGTTAAGGTTTGTGGCATTCAGTCATACTCTACACCATTTCCCTAACATTAGGTGGGATGTTTCTATGAAACACAGCTCTTCTGTTAAGTTTCCGTAGGGTCTTCCTTAAGAGGAGACCCATGCTCTAAATCTTAACAGGAGTTCAGCAGACCCAGTACTTCAGTACCTTCTGAAGTCCCTGCTGACATTAAGCTGTCAAGTCACCTGTAATGCTCTCACCTCCTGAGATATTTCTGACTGTGTCTATGGCAAGGGATTGCTCAGCAGAGCTGAAACAGATTTTTGGGTTTGCACTTATGTATTGCTAATCACGGCACTGACAGACTAGCTCTATCACATTGTTATGAAATTAGACATGATCTCAATTGTCTTGCAGGGTTTAGATTTTTGAAGTGCTCAGTGCTTATGCTCTTTGTGTCGGTCTCTTCGGAGATCAGGTTCACCCTGAAGATCAAGATCAGGTCTCTTGTTTCAAATGCAAAGTACAAAAACAAGCTACTGTGCAGTAGTACAACAGGACATCTTCTCCCATTATTTTCCTTTGACTAAGAGACAAAGGAATCCACAGCTGAATGTCTGCCACTTGCCAGATGTCTTTTTGGCTACCCTGCCACACTGCACAGGACATTGCACTTTGATTTTCTTCCTCTTTTGTCCAGTCATAGTGGGCCAATAGTGGAAGGAAATATTTGAATTTGGTTGTTCAGCAGATTTCTGGACATTGTAACAAATGCTTCAAGAAAAGTCACATTGACCTGGTGAGGTGTAATCACATTGTCTTAATGTCACTCTAATATTTCAGACTTCTGCAAGTCTGTTGATATTTTAACCTCCTGCAAATAAGCTCAGAATCACTTTAACCAACATTACAGCTTTTTGAGTCAATTGACACAGCTTCTAACACACATACAATCTAACCTTGGCTCTTACTTGGCTTTTTTTTTTATTTTAAACCTCCTGATTCATTTTCGCCATCACATCTAATGCATTGGTCCTGAATATCCTTAACAGAGTAAACATATTAAACGTGTTGTGCTCTTGAAGCAACCTACCACAAAGAAGTTTTCCTTGGAATATCAATTACACCTTCAAATCTGTCTTCTTTCCATAAATAAATCTATTCTAATGAGGTCATTTGTGCCAGGAGCATTTTCTGTTCTCCAGTATTAATCCCCTTGCAGGTCTCTTCAGGGCTTCCGAGTAATTAGTCACATCATTGTTGGTAATCAGTCACAGCTCCCCTGAACAAACATGGGCTGTGCTGGTGGCACATGGTCCCACAAACCAGTGCCAGCCTAATGAGGCAGAATGAACAGGGCTTTCTTATTTGACTGCACTTAGGGAATGTGAATTCCCTTCTTGCCATCCTTAAGTAATTTGGAGAACCTCTGGCCCAGAGATACAGCTCTCTTTAAAATACTACCCAGACTTAAATTATCATGAACATTCACCTACCAAAATGCTAAGGTTTTCTACTGTAATGTGTCCATTTGGGCAGTACACGCTGGGACAACAAAACTGATTGTACTGTATACAGAAAGTCACTCAAGCACACTTTCAAGCATGGATGAAATTGTGAAGAGGTAAGCCCATGCTAACTCATTTTCTAGATCAGAATAGGCATAAACTATCTACAGCTTAGTGGGTGCTTCCTATTAACATATATTTTACAATGGACAGCTTTCTTTCCTGCACCCTTTGGAAAAGAAATGAAAGTTACCACAAATAATAAATCCTTCTGGCTACTGCATTCTGAACCAACCTGTCCTGTATAGAGAAAAGTTACCAAGCTACCATGAGATGTGGTTGATGGATCACTTATGCCTAATGCTGCTGTCGCTAGAAACGCTAAAGTGAAAATGAAGATAAATAGTAAATTGCATCTGTATGACTGATGCCGCTAGGCTGAATAATTAGGACTGCATTGTGCAGAAGGTTTTTGTTAATGGTGGATCAGAGAAGACAATTCAACTTAACTCATTAAAACTTGCACAGGGCTAATTAACTACAGCTCTGCAGCGCCAACATGCAGAATCTGTTTTTTTCTTTCCCGTTTTCATTAACGCAAATTTCCACTGCAATGAGTGGCTGAAAACACCATTATTGTACCTGGCAATCACACTTGCAATGGGGGTAAAGGGACTGAAGACATAAGCAGAGTGTGAGGCAGTCAGGCAGCTGACCAGGAATGGTACAGAGCATTCCCAGCAGATGTCTATTTCCCAGAGTTAACAGAAAACCTTGGAAAACAGAAAATAATGTAGTACAGCCTTGAAGCTGCTCTGTCTTGCCCTAGAGGGCTGGAAAAGTAAAAAACCAGAGCTTTTCCCAGAACCTCAGTCCAGGTACTTGGCTCCGTAGGAACAGAGCCCAGTTTTTACTCAGAACAGGGCCTTATGTTATGTCTGATCAACAAACGTATACAACTTATTTTGCAAATTTACAGTCACAGAGATTAACAAAATGCAGAGGGGACAAAAGCATGCAAATTAAACTCTTCCTCAACAGCCATCGACGTTATCGCTTTTCAAATGAAAAGCAAAAGACTATATACTCAACTGTGTTTGAGTATATACAAGAACAGGCGTTATGTCTGCAGAATGTGCATTTGCATAACAGCCAACTCCTTTTCTGAGAACTCTTATAACAGGAAAATATTAAAATAAAACACAGAGTGAATGAATAATTTAGAGATCTCATTTGTATGAATCCATAAAATACGTGTATGTGTGAAGGCGAAGCCAGCTGACCATAAGATGAAGTAAAAAGCCATGATCTCACTGTGGAAGGAAAGCTATTTTTAGCCAAATTTAAAAGAAATGCTTTCTATTCAAGGCTTCATATTATGGTCTATTAAATTTTAAGAGTGAAAACAGTTTCTGATTTAAGAAGAGATGGCACAGCAAGATGCAATGTGTCAGAAATGTATATTATATGTCAATGCTTTGCTTGTCTTCAATTTGTTGGAGGCTGACCAAACAAGGAAGCTGATCATAGCCAGGAGATCTTAACCCTCGAGAGTCCAATCCTGCAGCTCTTCCATACAGCCATCATATTATTTCTTTGTGTAATCAAAAGGGCAATTTATGTCAGTTAAGAGTATAGTTAGAGTCACTGGGGCCGGAGGTAAGAGCTGTCTCTGAAAAATAGGCCATAAAGATCAAAACCACAAACAATATAGTCTGATACAGTCTTTCAGGTGGACAAAAATCACCTGTTGAGAGTCCTCCATACTATGCAGGGTCCCTCTCAATGGCAAATAAAGCCTGGGTGTCTTGCAACTAATCATACACTGCAAATCTGGCTCTGGGTGATGTTAACACCCATCCCTGCCTTACCATGTTCCAGCAGAATTAGTGACTGTGGTTCATCAAATCCCCTCATGACCTCCAAGGAGCTTCACTTGTTCCCAACACACTCCTGAACTTCTTGTACGACACAGCAGATTCTTTCAGTTCCAGTCCGAACCCCATCCAGTTCTTCTGCAACTTGGTTTCCAAAACCTGACATTCGGTCAGCTTGAGCAAAGGCCAAGAAATATGTGTATAAATAAGAAATGAAAGTAATTTTGCAGTTTAAATGCTATCTCAGACATAAGGTTTGACAGCCCTGGTATTTGAAGAGAAGAAAGGAACGACAGGTTTTGACTGCTGCGATCCAGAACAGCCAACGTTTGGTTTCTTACAATGTCCAAGAAATTGAGGTTGCAATATCGAATGAGGGGTTACAGCAGCCAAGCCGGGTGTGGGCTGTGGTGAACGTGCCTAAAATATTAACAAAATCTCATAATGTAGGAGGGCATCCACTTTACCCAAATTTAGCCTCCTAGATATGAAGTGTCTAAACTAACTTTGGTACAGAGCCTATCTCTATAGTCACTGGAGACTGGCCACCACTGGGGGCAATCATCACATCCCAAAAAAGGAGTGTAAACTTGGTGGGCTGAACAGTTTTTGAAAGACACCTATGACTGATAAGTGACTATAAACAGAGCCTAAATAACTACATCAGATAAGGTTAAGTGGAGGATGTCAATCTTTTTTTCCTTAGTCCCAGGACTGATCCTCATTCACGAATCTGCTCTTTTAAGATTGTATCACATGGATGAGTGCACATGCAGAGAAGACAGTACATCTCAAAAGAGCCCTCCCCGCCCAAAGCCTTTCAAAATCACCTGAACCACAAGAATTCCAGTTTCTGCTCAAACTTTCAAGTATTTTATGAGGTCCCCAGGTATCTCTGGAGTGAGGATGAACAGCTGAGCAGCCTGCTTCTCCCTACAGGCTCTGAAAATGGATTTCCACACTGACAGGAAAGTGGTTTCTTGAAACTTGCTTGCCTTCCATCCTGCTCCTGAGGCTACTGCTGGTGCAGCAGTCACAGGCAGGTGGCTGGAGGCTCAGGCTACAATTTGCCAGCATAAGCTCTTCTGTATCCTCTCAGCAGCTAAATAGTGGCTTGTGCACATAAGCTCTACTGCTTCAGCCCTTCCAGCATGAACACAAACTGGTATAGCCAAGCTGGACAGGAAATATAGGATAAATATCTATGCTTCACTAAGGAGCACTGAAAAAAATACCTACATTGGCTTCATAGCTTAGCCCAGTGTCTCTTTTCACTGTCAAGTCAGAAAAATAACTTATTAGGGCCCTACTGACAGCAGCAAGTGACTTTTGCTTGGAAAATAGATGCTCTGGTAGGCTCTGAGAGGGTTGCAGGAAAACTAACAACTCCTTAACACTTGTGCTCTTATGGTTACAACCATTATGAGGAGGACCTGAGAGACTTCCTCACCATGCCAAAAAACCTCTGCATTGATCAGAAATCAGGACATCTTTTATCTATAGAGAAGGTGCAAAATGGACTCGGGAAGATTGAATTAATAATGCTTTCCTGCTGAACTGCAGTACTCAGGAATGGAACTGTTCAGGAAAAGTCACCCACAAGCACCAGTCCTTTGTTCCAAAGTACTCCTATTTACTGAGACAAGAATTAATGACTATTCTGAATAGGCGACAAATGCGACAACAGGAAAAAAACTGGGAGGCGGGAAAAAAAAAGAAGGAAATAACTGAGCATTTAACTTGATAAACATCTCGGGAGGTTTGCCTGAGATTAGTTGATGAATACATGAGCTGGTTGGTGCTGTACTTACATTAACCTCTGCTTTTCTTCTAGGATCTTCCTCTTGACCCATAATATGACAGGGTCATATTTATTTGGTGCTGTCCACAAGGCTAAGGGGCATTTGGTGATGGATAAAAAATGGAGAGAAAAACCTCAAGAAATGTCATTTGCAATCTGAGGGAGGAAATAACAGAGTGAGTCGTTTTGAGAACAATGAACTTTCCGAGCCACTACAAGACTCTTTCTATCCATTTACCCTGAGGTCTGAGGTAGCTGGTCAATGCTACAAAACTTTGCCTATGGAGGATTCTGACTTGCAGAGGTCCAGGGCAATGAGTTGGAGGAAAAAACAAATGAGGTGGTGTATTCTTCACTTGCATTCATGCTGCCAAAGGAAAATATGAGCGAAACATGCAAAACCTCACAGGAGCCTCCTGGTTCCCTACAGATGGCTTTGTGCTTAGCACAGGTGTTGTTCTGCAAGTCTTCTGTTGTATATTACTTGATCATTTCATCACAAGCATGTATTCTACATGCTATAGAAGACAGTTTTTAGTTACCTCAAAAATGCTTCCTGTCAAAGGCTTTGCTTTTCCTTTTGAACTGCTCACAGGGTTTCAATGAACAGAGTACACTGTGTCTGACTTCAGCACTGCATTAGACATAGTCAGGGCAGATCTGGGGATATAATGGGACAACAAATTGGCCAGTATGTGTGCAGATTCGCAATTGCTCATTTCTGCCTCCTCTGGAAACAATGGAGCAGCAGAAGCAGCTGGTGTGCAGAGGAGATGAAGCATGACATCCCTCTGGGAGCGCCAACTGCCCAAGCACCTCTGGTCCTGCCAGTCCTGAGCTGTTTGCTGGTGAGAGCAGACAAGCTCAGACGGCTGTTTCCAATGCTGTAGTCTGTTTCTGTCCATATACCATTTGTCACTATAGCTCAGCATGGGCATCTTGCTTCTCTCCACAGTGTGTTGTTTGCTGTGCATTTCAGCGCTTCTCCATGTGTTGGTTCTGAAAGTGGCAGCAATGATGCTGATAGGGTTGGGCATTAAAAGCTGCTTGACAACCTTGTAAGCCAAATTTGGTCCTTAGTGTCTTACAAGGGGAAAACAAACAGCATGAAAAGCACTGAAGTGCGGTTTACACAAAAAGGCTGAATAAAGAAACACCTTCCTCCATGTCCTCAGCTGGACTTGTTGGTTTCACTGACTTTAATGGAGCTATTCCAGCCTACACTAGCTGAGAATACAGCCCACTAGACTATGCATTGCCATGTAAAATCACTGTAAGTGGTAAGGTTTATTTTCTCATTTGTTGGTTTTGCCATCTGGCACAGCCTTCTTACATCCTTTTCCATTCACTATCCTCTGAAAACATCTTTTGTGTTTTCTATAGATATGTCACTTTTCCCGTGCCAAATATTAACTTTATGACTGAATACTTCTTCTGATTCCTTTTGAAATCACTTCACAACCTTACCTTTGCCCCCCTAACAAAACCCTCAGGTGTCTATTATGCAAAGTTGTATTATGTTTCCAGGAGCAGTATGGGTTAAAAGAATACAGCTCCAGTTTTGCAAACATTTGTGCAGCTTCACAGCTTTAATGGATCCTGGTGACTATAAATATTAAAAGGAAACTAAATAATACAGTACTTCCTGTGAATCACATGTGGGTTGGCTACATTTCTGAATTAACCTCCTGAGAAAATAAGCTTTGCCTCCATTATTAGACAGACACATACAATCCTGTGATGGCATCACAGGATCAGACTGCAGCTGATGAAAAGTCACGGATGTCACATGTACCAGAATGAGATGTTTAAACTGAAAACTCTTGTGATTGATACAAAACACACTCTTCCACAGAGGCCTCTGCTCATCTACTGAGGGATGGGATTAGGAATTCTCCTGCAAAGATTTCCATATTTAATTGTGTGCTGGTTTGACTGAAAATGGGTTAATTTTCTTCACGCAGTTAGAAACCTTTGTTTTTCATAGCTAGCATGGTCATTATTTGGACTTAGTTTGAGAATAAGCAGATAACGCCCTGGGACAGAGTGAATGTTTTTAATTGCTCTGGCCTGAGAGCCAAGGACATTCTGAGTGCTCTGCCCACAGGTGTGAGGCATCGAGGAAGGGGGGCATGGATGGCGCAGAGCTTGACTGACACTCAGACTGATCAATAAGGGTATTCCATCCCATTAGCGTCATGCTTCACATTTAAGGAGGGTCAGGATCTTCTGTGCTCTCTTTGGCTTTTTCACTTCTTCACTCTCTTTGTTGGAGCCGGGGGAGTTCTGTTCAGGACTTACATTAGTTTGACCTTTTGCCATCCTGCTGTTTTGCAGAGGCCTCTGGGCCTTTCTGCCTTTTTCCTCTTTTCTCTCTCTGGGATCGATTGTTGGGACCAGGTGCTGCTTCCTGGGACTGCCTGCTCGGTGTGGATGGAGTTCATGAGGAATTGCATTGAGTATCTTTTATTATATATTCTATTTCTATTTTACACATGTATCTACTAGTAGTGTATTAGTATTTTGGTTTTTTATTAAACTGTGTTTATCTCAGTCGAAGATTCTCCCTCCCCTTTTGATTCCCTCCCCTATCTGGGGGGTTGGGTGGGGTGGGGGGTGAGTGAGTGGCTATCGTGGTTGTATTGCTAGCTCGGGTTAAACCATGAAAAATCGTGTTTGGATAGCTACAGGAGGTTGATCCTGAAGATCTAGACACAGAACTCCAGGAAATCTCCTGGGCTTGGTCTCTACCCTCAGTTCTCTTTGACTTCAGGGATACTTATGGTTGTCCACCCCTCTCAAAAGTCAGTGGACTTTCAGGCTGATAAATATGCTAGATTATAGCCTTCCTCCCTCGGAATGAATGTTAACCTGCTCCACCAGTAACCCTGCTGGTGTCAGCAGGAGTAGCTAAGAATTAATAGACCTTTTGCAGTGAGGGCATTGGATTCTGATGAAAAATTACACCAGATTTAGCTTTTTCCATTTTGAAGGGTAATAACTAGCTCCCTCTTTCTCACTGGGGCTCTGTGGACTAAGGTAAAAGCTTTTCTAACTACATATAAAGAACATCTCAACCAGTTAAGTGTAGAGTACTCATCCCATTGAATCTACAACAGGACTTCTAACAGGACTGCACCAGCTGGCCTTCATGGCTTTGTTCTCATGGCTTCCAGGATCCTGTACCCAAGTCTGGAAGGACAGTTAGGACAGAAGGAAAGACACAGCCAGGACCTGGCTCTGAAGCCTTCAGGCACTGAGGTTAGAGGAAGCTTTCATCAGAGACAAAATATATGCCTAGGAAGAACTTGTCAGATAACTATTTCAAGAGTGAGAGAAAGGTGATCTAAGACAGACCCCTGAAAATTGATCTCTTCTGCAAAGACCATTTATCATTCCTGGAACAGGCATTGTTTCCTGCCATCATGAAAGACTTGTGAACAAGGTGATTATCCCACCTGAAATAAGACAATTTTTTTGGTGTGGCTATACTATGTCTCCTTCGGGTATAGCAGCTCTCCAGAAAGAGGTCATTCACCAGTAATTTCAGTCAGTACTGCTTGTTGCTCCCTGTGTGATCTTGCCTGCTTTTTGGTAACTCTTGAACCCTGGGAACAGGAGGGCAACAATCACAGCTCCCTCTCCAGGCCCAGAGTGTCATGTTACAGAGCAGTGAACGAACAGGGAACTCTTAATGGCTCCCACATTACTTAAAATTGCAGTAGTGGGTTTATTTTTCCCTATAGATACCACTGCATAGATAGAAAACACATTAAAAAGTTCTACACACCCACAAGTGCTGCTGAGCTCTTCTCTCTTTGAGACGCAACTGAAGAAATGTGTTCCTCTGGTTGATACCTATCAGCTGATGGTTAGCCAGGATGGAAGGTGGGAAGTAGATGCATCAGGGTAAAGCTTTGCAGTGCTGCTCTGAGCAGAAGAGCTAAGGCACAGCACAGCAAGTTACTCTGAACCTTCAGTTCTCATGGAAGTGGGAGATGTTCAGCAGCTCTTGGGTGGCCCTCAGCGTGTTTCAAGACCAAGGCTTTTTTTTAGGATATTATGTATCTGTTGAACCAGTCAGAGTGAATAAACAGCAACTCAAAAATAAATTGTGAATGTAATGTGCAGAGTAGGTGACCTTTAACAGTAAACAAAGCAGAATTTTTCATCTTAAGACAAGTGATTTCTCCCCTGAAGGGTGTCCTTTGATTCAGTCTGTGTTTGTAAAATGATTAGAGAAAATGAGATATATTGCAAAAGATCAGGAGCAGCAAGAACCAAACACAAAAGAAAACATTTAAACACATAGGCTGTGGTTGGCAGAGGGGCCTTACAGAGACAGAGATCTCCATTTCACTGATGCTGCTTTCCCACTTGCAAATATTAATACACTGCTGGGAGATAATCTGAACAAATTAAAAACATGGGAGAGATGCAGAAGGAGGAGCTGTGACTCATTTCTAGGCCTCCCTAATAACTGTCTGGCAAGCTGGCACAGCAGTTCACTAAGTGCCATGAATCATTTGCAGACCAAGATCAAAAAATAAACAGGCCATAGTTCAAGTAGCTGGGCATTGGTGCAGGGCTTTGACTACCTGAAGCCTTCACAAAGACCATTGTTTTTTCTCTTCTCATCTCTAGCCTGCTTCCACCTTTGTTTCCTTCTAGACCCAGACATGTACTTGTTAGTCCACCCAGCCTTGCTCTTACTTCATCACATCAATCAAGGAACAGAATTTCGGCTCGTTTTAATTGGTTTTTACCTAGAGGAAATCACGCCTAAGGATTTATATTATTTTTTGTTCCCTTCCTTCCAAGTGCTGAATGTTGTATTGGATGAAATAGAAAAATAAGGATTGGCTGGTCCTGTCCTGATCCTATTTCATATTTTGCCTCCATCTGAATATAGTGTCTTGTAATTGGAAGACCCGCAGAACCAGCAATCAAATTATTCTAGTGTATATGCAGTTCAGATCCAAATAGCCAGATATGGGCATCCTATAAACATAAATCAAATAAATCTGTAGAGCAGGAGAAATTTGTCTTATCCAGATAACCAGAGCTGACAAAATATATCTGAGACCTCTACTAAAATGAAAGTATGATGCATAGCAAACAGCTTGGAGAAAGAGTAGCAATCAATACACTGAAGACAAGAAACGGAAAAGAGGGCTGTAAATTTAAGCATCCCTAATGCCACAATACTTCTGAAGCAAGTTTGACAGACCTCTCTGATGCTTTTGTGGACACAGCACAGTCATGCCTGAGATTTTCAAAATCCTCACTAAAGCTGCAATTCTGTCAGAGCCTAAGCTGATCTAGGTTGCTGTTATCTCTTGATTACCTGCCCCTCTGCCCCAAGACACTACTGGATGGATTTTCCAGCTCTACCTCACATTGGCACCACACACCTAATCCTGCAGTGAGTTGGTTCAGAAAACTAAATTGGAAGAAAACACTTCCTTTTTTAAAAAAATGTTTTCAATAAAATGAATTGCTAGTTTCTCTCCTTTAAGTGGCTCACTGTATGATCAGACAAATATCAGTGAAGAAGAGCATGGGAGAGCGCATCTACGTCAAGGTGGATGGCAGCCCCATCTGAGATCTTGCTAAACTGCTGTGGAATTGCATCTTTAAGCACGCAACCTCACACCCAACCATGCATATGTGTGGATGCTTCAAAAGATCTACATATTCACTTTATTGCAGTTGTGTATGTTTACTTTGATAGAGGACTCTTGAAACACTGGCTCCACTTGCTTCATGAGTTAAACACAGGGAACCACCATACTCTTTGGCATTTAAATTTCTATTAAAGAACAAAAAATGGCCCTGTCAATCATGGTTGTTCACGAAATCTTCCTAGTATGATCCAACTATGCAGCGTTTCCTTTTTTGAGTCTGAAAATAGTCTGAAATAATACTGACGAGAGAGGTAAATGCTGCCCAAGCTGCTTGTTTACATTCGGGTTTTGACTCAAAACTTTATTGACACCATTATAAATGTCAACATTTGATACATAATACATGAATACAATTTAGCAGATGGAGAGGAATGGAAATGAAGCCAAAATGCAGCTGAGTCTGGGTTTGGAATTGCTGGAAGGAGGAGGATGAAGAAAGGAGAGGTGCCAAGAAGGAAGTGGAGCAGAAACAGAGAAAGGAAAATGGGAAGGAAGGAAAGAGAAATCACTCCTACTGAGTTCTGCTGAATCAAGCACTAACAGAGTGAAAGAACAATAAACGGTGCATTACCTGCTGCAGCAAAAGATGAGGCTTTGCCTTTGCTCATTGTATGTAGCTCCTTTTGAGATGAGCAAGAGTTGTGCTGTGGACTGAAGGCAACATGCTCACCTATATTCATACCTTAGCCCATCCTCCATACCCAGACATGGAGTTTGTTCTCCTCCACGGGGTGAAGAGGATACCCCCTACATCACAGACAGCTTAATTAAAACAGCCCATTAAACATCTATTTTAGATTAAAAAGAGTAACCCACTGCCTAAACTCAATACCTATATCAATGCAACAAACTGCACTACACTTTGAAAGGGTTTTGTCATAACTAAAACTCACAATACTTCTGAATCAAACATATATGGGATGCTATAATGCTATTAATCACTCAGGTCATAAATAAATTTATACTTAAAAAAATCTCATTGTTATGCAGCAGAAATACATGCAACAGGGATGAACTGTCTGCAAAATAGTCCTTCCAATCTGCCAAAGATAAGTATATTTCTAGGGTCTAATAAAAAATGCCAGAGGACAATATGAGAAAAAATGTATAAGCAAAAGGTAAATGCAAGATTTTGCACTCTGGGGACCAGGCTACCAAGAACTATTATCATTACCCATGTATCAGACAGGCACAGAATGCCATTTTCAGAAACCTCTTCACATTTTCTGAAGAGGAGCTTCTACGAATCTTCTCCTTTCTTCTTCTTCTTACGTTGTTTATGTGCTGGATACTCACACTTCTTTTCTTAGAAACACAATTGATTTGTCCCGAAGTCTCTGCATTTAAAAGATAAGTGTATTAATTAATGATATTCACTGTCCTCACGCTTTTCTTTCTCAAAATATAAAAGAACAATCACAATTCAATACTCAAAGCAAATTTCCTGAGGAAAACAAGGGATCTTTGCTATTTTGGATCCTTGGTAGCTCCATTTTCATAGAGCGGATCAGCTTGCCCGCTTTCGGTCTCAGAATTGCTTATCTAGCCTTGAGCAAGTGCGATGCACAAGCATAAGTCTGACAAACTTGATTTATGTTAAGAAATAATTCTTCTGTTGTCATAGAAACCACTGCAAGATGATCCGGGCATGAGTAAAAGTAACAACCGTAAGCGGGCTGCTGGTTTCACCAGTCAAATTCCCCTTGTTGCGGATGTCCCACCAGTAACTTCCTTGCACCCTATGGCGAAAAAGGCAAAAAGATGGTATCTGGAAGGATGGCCGAGAGGAAAAATTTGCATAGAGCATGGTTCCAGTGTCATGAGGCAGGCACATTTCCCAGTTCAGAAGAGGGTGTGCAGCCAGCACAACTTCATCTGCAAGGCTGTAGTACAGGGAGCAAACTAAATGTTTCTTGTGAACAGGGAGCAAAAACAGACTAGAAATACCCCAAGCCTCTTAGAGAGACTTCCATGCCATGGTGGAGAGAAGGGGGAATAATTTGCATCTCTTATGCCAGAGGTTTGCTTCCATCACCAGGAATGAATCACATCCACATTTTAATGTTTGCACAGCTCTTGCCACTGCACCATGCATAAGCAATTCCTGCCTCAGTCAGAGGAAACATCCACCTGGACAGTAACAAATATAAAGGAATAAAAGAATCAATGAGCACTGATCATCATGACATGTTCACATGGAAGGATCATCACCCACTCTTGGCACTGCCTGCCCAGGAGCTACATGCCCCAGCGTAGGCAATTACTTCCTGCTCAATATAAATGATCATTTATTGCCATTTTTATGCAACAAGAGCACAGGAATGTATACTGTGTACTACAACACACTCTACTCAATCTCCACCATCAGTTATTGACATTTTAGGGATGTTTATCCCCAAGATTTACAAGGGCAACGAACGTTGCTAGTACTTGCCACTGCAGCTGTCACACTGACTTGATATTCTCTCCCAAGGGAAATCTGTTTCTGCATCTGCTACTGTTGGTTCAGCTCACAATGGGCTTTCAGCTAAAGGGTAGTTGCTGTGGATCCACAGCCTTGCAAAAAAGGCAAAAGAACAAAAGTGTTATGCACAAAAGTCAGAAAACATAACTTTTTGTGTAGCCTTGGAGTTCCTCTAAGCAATGAGTGGAAAAGCCAGAGGATTCCAGTCCTGAATGCTCCTCTCACACCATTAGTACTGGAAATAGTCCAAAAAGAGGCAGACATGGATAGATTACAGATTCTTTTTGCTTCTAATGCTGATTAGCTGCAATATGTTGATAATTAGAAGAGAGCTTAGTGAACAAATATTGCTTCTTTTTCTGCTGGTGCACTGTCCAGGCAGTCCGTGCCACCCCCCACCCCCCCCAATTATTTATCATTCAAATATATTTGCCAGACAATCTCTCCAAGTCCTTTCTGATCTGAAGCTTGCTGATATTAATTTTGCAAGCATTAGAAATAGAGGCAGGTCTGGTGTTGCTTCTGATTCCTGATAAGGAAGGTGTGCCATGGATTGTGGAAAGTGAATTCTGAAATTATATTTTCCAATATTCTCTGTAAAAAGCATTCTTGAAGACTTTCAGTGCAGCTTTCTCCTTGTAAATAAGGAAAAAAAATGTGGAATGCAAGGGATGGGAAAACAGCTGAAGTAAATTTGCAGGATGACTTAAGTGGATATTAGTGAGCTTTTTTGACAGTGTTCACTGGTGTCTAACTACAAGAATCTGAATAGAAAAACTCTTTGCCTCTTTTCTCCAGATACACAAAGGTGCATGGGGGACTGAAAATGAAAACAGAACTTAATTATCATCATGATTATTGTTGCTAGATCATAAGAAAGTGCCTGTCTGCCAATACTTCCCTTTGTGCACATGTACACGTCTCTTTTTATGTTCACTGCTTGTCCACAACTTGTCTTATACATGCATCTCACTATGTCTCATTATCACATCTTATTCCCATGCTCTTTATAGTGCAAAACAAGGTGTGTATTTGGTTATGAAAATGCTGGAGGGGGTGAGTGTGTTTTTGCATGGAAGATGCTGCATTACCATGTCAATCATTGCTCCTTCTCTTTCTTAGTCTTTGCAGATTAGTACTGGATGAGCCCCAACTGGGCTGCTTCTGGCACTGGGGAAGCTGAGATTTAGATAGCAAATTCTCAGCCCAGGTCCACTGGCATGCGATTCACACATTGTTATCCACCTTCACTGAGGGGCCTGAAGCTTTCCTCCCACCATGCTGAAAATCTGGTTTACAGCTAAGCATAACTTATGGGTTGCTGGGGGAAGACTGTCTTTCCTGGTTGAACTCTTTCACTCTAGGCCTATGTATAATCCCCTCCTGTTTTGTTTTGTTTTTCTTTGTTTTGTTTTGCTTTGTTTTGGTTTTGTTTTGTATTGTATTGTTTTGTTCTGTTTCAGAAGAAGGGCTGCTGTCTATTAACCAACCTAGCTACTGAAAAAGGAGTACAGCAGGGAAAACAGAGGCATCTTCTCCAGCATAGGCATGCTGCTTCTACATGACATCCAGGTTCCTGCTGCAGTTTGTTCCCTGTGACTGCGAGTACAGAAGAACTTTTGCTGTTGTAGCCTGCTGCTGAGATGTTTTTTGCTTTCTTTTTTGAGGCAAGCTATGAATTTTGACCTATGTTCAGCAGGAGGTACCACTAAACACTGGGGCCTGAAGGCTGCCAGGGTCTCTTGGAGGCAACTTTCTTTTCTTGGAGGCAGCAGGGAGTTCAGGGGGACTATAGTGGGAAAGACCTAGGCACCTTCCCCATGACAGAGGAGTAAGAATGGGTGAAAGCAGAAGAACTGCAAAAGCAGGGTGGCAGCACCTCTGCCTAGAGATAGTAAACAAGAACCCATTCAACTGGAATACAGCAACAGCTGCTGGGCCACGGTGGTGGCTGTGACCTGAGATGAAAGTAAGCATCATGTGTTCAACTGCGTAATCTACACTCCCGAAAAGGCAGTGATGCCTGAAAACAAGCACTTAAGTCACCTACAGACTCAGATAGCACAGCCTTGGCTGCTGCGTCCTGGGGCAATTGCTGATGGAGCACATTCCTGAGCTGTTGGTAGAGGCTCTGTTATGGAGAGGTGGAACAGGAGAATGGTTGTATTGTTAGGAGAAGAGTCGCAGCAGCAGGCAGGTCTGTGGGAGAGAAGGGGTGTTATATTTGTTGGGATATGAACAGAAACTGTGCTGCTGCCAAATCAAAGGGCTCCCCTTGTTTGTTTCCTTTTTTTTTTTTTTAAAAAAAAAAAATAACCAGTGACTTCAAGACAGAAAAAGACAATAATATGCCCTCCTTTATATTCTAGAGCATCACCCTTCTCCCTGCTGTTTGGCACTCTGCCCATTTCCACCAGGCACTTTCAGATGCAGATTTCTCCCTCAATAGGTATGGGGGGTTCTTTGTCCTCTTCTTCCCCCACCATCATTAGCAGCCCAGCTGTTGGGGGCCTTGCTCAGATATCAGAGGGAACAGGGTCTGGTAAGAACTGAGCAGAAAAGGCCCCCTGAATGCTGCTTCATTACCATACAAATGGAGGAACACCCTAGCTATGCAGAGGGCGGTATCTTTATAAAGCATGCTTGAATACCACACAAAACAATTATTACACAGTGCTTATGCACCAGTTAAAATTCATCCTGGACAGGCTGGATAACACATATCCATATAGGCTAAAATGGATTTGCTTAGGATCTGCAAATGGTTTATAGATGTCTGCTGAGATAGGGGCATCGCCTGGGGCATGGAGGACATATCTGTGCAGTAACATATCAGCAGGCCGTGACAAGAAGACAGATGAGGACAGGCAACTCGAGACGATTCCCATTTGTCTGTGTACGTGTGGATGAAAGGGCAGCTGTCCCTGAGGATTTACTCGGGGTCCTAGCTGGGTGCAATGGCCAAATCCCTGATGCATCTACAAACAGGGACCAGCTCTTCTGAGCGTTTTCTTTGCACTGCACTAGGCTGGGTTATAACCCTAAATGGAATCGTTTTGCTTGGAAAAGATCTTTAAGATCATCAAGATAGATGATGGCACTCAAATGCAGCCCTGCAATACAGCTGCGCATCTTCCGGCTGGGTCCGCTGCTCGTTTGAGTTAAACCTATGGAGGAGACAGATTCTGAGGGGCTAAACCTGAACAATTTGGCCTAGTAAAACTTGGTTCGTCAAAGCCAACTTCTTTCTTAACACTGTGGAAACATTTTCTGGAAGCATTATATAATGTCTCCCTACACAAATAGCTACACAACATGCTGGATTCGCAGTCATACAATTACACCTTCCAAAATAATATGTGGTAGCCCTCTAAAGACCCAAGCAGGTAGGTAACAAGTACTTTGATGACAAGTACTCTGGAAGAACTTTAAAAGCACTGCCTGCTGTGGAGAAGAAGAGCAACTAATCACCCTTTCTAGAATCAGCTTGATTTGTGGGGGAAAAAAAAAAATGTCCATGTTCCATTGAAAATCAGCAACACTGCCTACAGAAATCTGCTTTCTGTCCTTTCAGGTTCTCCTTTTTCAGACATATCCATTTGCTGGTGTGTATAACACATGTAAGCCTCCCAGTAACAACCATCCTTTCAGACCTTTATTAAGCAGTAGAACTGAGAGATTGTCATAAAGGATGTCAAGAGGATGACGGGGAAAGGATCTTACAAGTTCCATGACAACCAAAATTTGGAATATAATCCAGGATTTCTTGCAGATGTTGACCAACTGACCTGCCCACTGGACATGTGCCAGGCTGTAGCCTCATTAAAAGATTCCAAATTAACCATACATCTCTTAGAAAGGCAGCTTTGTGAACTTTTTCTGCAAAGACTATTGACACAGTTCCAGTTCTGTTGGACTCTCTGGAAAATATAATGGCAGGATTATTAGCATGTGTGTTACAGAAACAGGTGAAGAGGTATGTCAGGCTAGTTTAACCACAACTTCAGCACCAACCTGGCTCAATTTCTTTCTAAATCAATCTAGTCCTTCTACCTCCATGACAAAATCACACACAGAATGGCCTTGATAACTGAAACAGTAAAACCCCGAGGAACAGCAGTTTATAATGAAAACAACAGGGCTGATAATTAAACTTGTACCAATGGTCCGACTTGCCAGTCAGCTCCATTAGCTAACAGTAATAGAGAGAGACAATCCAAATTCTTTACTGTGTGTCTATGGGACTGATCAGCCTTGATGATGTTCCTCCCTACCTCTCAAAAATGGGGTGAAAGGCTCTATTCAGGCAACAGGCAAAGCTGTTTCCATTTGGCATACTCCTCCTTTCTCAGGAGTTTCCCCCTACTGATTATTAAGGAGCTGTTTTGTATAACCCCCCACCCCATTTGCTTCTGGATTTCCAGCTCATTCTTGTCTCATTACTTCAGCTTTGATGCCCGCAAGACATTTTAATAAGGATTAATTTCCTACCTGAGAAAGCCCTAATGTGCAGCACACAGTGATGTTAACTAAAAACAGTAGTTGCTGTAGCATCTCATTCCTGGGATTTTGTGATTAATTGTGACAGCAGCATTATCAGTAAACACATTTATTTTATGTCAGCTGCTGATTGACAAAATATTTATCTGTTTTATTCCAGTATAGCTCATATCTATAAATCCCCAGGTAAATTCAAAAGCAGCTTCTCTAGCCACAACAATCTGTACATGATAAAGTATTTCGGTGGCCCATTTTTTTAATATATACCCTGCTGTATGTGAATTTACATAATATTTTTGCAGAGATGTTTATTGAATATTCTGTGCTTCCTGGCTCTGCTTAGCAAGCTAGCATAGTGGTTTTTTCTTTTTTTGTGAGTAACATTTGCATAACTTGGATATCACAACTTCTGTAAAAGTTCTGTTTTTCCAAAGCTCTTGTCTTAGGGATCTAGTATAAAATATATTGACCTCCTGTGCTTATTAACATCTTTTCACTTACTGTTTGAGCTTCTTGCAATTTGTAACATGTTTTATCCTGACAAAAATGATAGAGGTAGAGAGTAGGAAGGGAGGAACTGAATTAACAAGAGACAAAGTGACTTATAAGTTGCCCAAATAATCAAGCCAGATAGCTGAAAAGCAATGACAAGTTTCCTTGTGAGCTACGTTGTTACTCTCCAAGCACTGCATCATCTTTCCAGTTTCTTCCAGTGAGAAAAAATTCGTCTGAATAATTTCGGATTTAATGACACGTTTTTTAATAGTTTTTGAGCATCCTTATGCCGTTTTACTTTTACTCTTCCCTTTGCAAAATGCCCTTCACAAAAATCGCAATGCATGAAGATTTCTCCTTCAGTCTCCACTGAAAACAGGGACCTGAATCAAAGACCTGGTTTGAGTGGCACATCAGATCAGCTGAGTTACAGCTAATGAAAACTGCATTGTAATTTTGTCAGACAGAGCAAACTATAAGATGATCAAATAAGATTTTAAAAGAAGTATGGAGTCTGAAAGGATTCTGGAAAGAACAAATTTCAGGCAAAAGCAAGGAGAATTACTCAAAATATAAGGAGGGAGCAGCAAAAAAAAAAAAAGAAAAAAAGAAAAAAAAAAAGAAAAAAAATCTTAGGTTTCTTCAGTTCAAGGGGTTTTACATATTTGTGAATTTTCTAAAGCATTATTTTCCTCCATGATCATTGTCTAAAACACGGTACTCCATAACTGTTGTCAGGCATTTGCCGCTGAGGACAGACAGCTTGAATTAGAAGCTGTTCATAGCCAAATCTTGAAGTACCAGGATATTACCTCAGACACTGCAGTGAGTTAAAGCCGGGCTGCTCTGCTCCTTTTCCTGGCCCCACAGGGAAGACGACTGAAGGGCCACACAGCAGCTCCCAGATTGCCACCGTTCCCAACTGACATCCTCTTTGCTTTACTCTAACATGTCAAGCCATCCATATCCCTCTGCCAGCTCCAGGCGAGGATGCCAGCCTCTACAATAAGGTCATCATGACCAAAGAAGGTTGGGAGATACGTCAGTCACCCCAGCTTCACCTGCTGCTGCATGGCTCTGCATGCTGCCAAAACTCCGTCATCACAGAATCACACAGAATCACAGAATGTTAGGGATTGAAGGGACCTCAAAAGATCATCCAGTCCAATCCCCCCACCGGAGCATGAACACCTGGATGAGGCTACACAGGAATGTCTCCAGAGTAGGAGACTCCACAACCCCCCTGGGCAGCCTGTTCCAGTGTTCTGTTACCCTCATTGAGAAGAAGTTTCTTCTCATATTTAAGTGAAATCTCCTGTGTTCCAGTTCGTATCCATTGCCCCTTGTCCTATTATTGGTTGTCATCAAGAAGAGCCTAGCTCCATCCTCTATATATCTATGAACATGAATGAGGTCACCTCTCAGTCTCCTCCTAGCTAAAGAGACCCAGCTCCCTCAGCCTTTCCTCATAAGGGAGATGCTCCACTCCCTTAATCATCTTCATGGCTCTGCGTTGGACTCTCTCCCTGTCCTTCTTGAACTGAGGGGCCCAGAACTGGACACAATATTCCCTCTCTCATAGGCAGCAGTTTGTTAAACAGGTCTATTGCTTCACAAAAGCGACCTCTTCACCCCAACATGGGGATTTGTCAAAGCCCTGGGTCACTAAAAGGCCTCACAGAGCATCTCTGACTTGGGTTGCGGTCCCACAGCCCTCACCGACAAGCAGCCCTGCTTCATGCTGTTGGTACGAACAGGAGTGTTCCCTTCACTGAACCACACTCCTAAACACAAGGCAAACGATCCGGTGGAGAATTTAATATTAAGCACAGGACACTAAACTATTAGCATTCAACCTAACTCACTGCTCCCCAAAATTAATTTAAAATGTCATGATAATAGATTGTGTTCTGCACAAAGCAAGTCAGTGCTTTTAGTTGGGATTATCTCCATTATTGCCTAGCACTCTACTGAAAAAAAATATTGCTTCGAATACACTCTGCTGTGTTCCTAAAGGCTTAGGTGCTAATGTCAGCTGAATATATTAATACTGGATGTTCAATCACTGCATCGAATATGCTCTGCAAACTAGTCACCGTTCAGATGTTAGTGGCACCTTCTTGAATAATTTGCTACCACAAGATTACATATCCTTTGGGCCCTCCTAAAAGCTTAAAAGGATGGACAAGAACATGATATGATGACACTGATGCTGAAATTATTTAATTCAATGTTATTACTATATATGTGGAATTTTTTTCCATGTTTTAAAATTTCATCAGGGAATTTTCCTAAATTCCTGTATTATTTTTTTTTATTTCATTTTATTTTCCTTCTTTTTTAATCTTTCACTTTCCCTTCTTGTTTCCCTTGTTTATCTATTCTACTCTATTCTATTCCACATTTTGAGGTTTTACTATTCCATTACCTTTTATTTCAAGAAAATTCTAGACATGTGATACAGTTTGGCATGCTTTTGCTCCTAATAATAATAATTACAGACTAAATTTTGGACCCTATAAGTTTGGGTGGATAAATTGGGCATAATTCCACAGATATTAATGGAATTTAAACTGACATCAGACTGTAACTCTACATTTTAATGATTGATTTGCATGGTCTCAGCTGTGAAAAAATTTGTCTTAAGCCCTCAGTAAATCAAAAAATGAGTGTTTCTGACTGAGAATGCCAATCATTCTAGCTTATCTAGTAAGAGATGCCACATGCTTTCTCCTGCTATAACCGTATTTTTTGACAGCTACTTATGCTACTTATTGTCTAATTGGGCCTGCCAATCCTCCTTGTACATCCCAATCTGTCCAGCCCAGACACAAGAGTCTGAAATGTTTTAAAAATCTGCATACGGTTGTTAATTACAAGAGATGGGGGGGGGAGGGAGGGTGGAAATGCAGGCTAGATGTGACAACATGCTTACTTCTATACGAGTATTGTTCAGAAAAATAAAGAACTGCGAAAATTAAAAGAAGAAATTGTATCTGAGCACTTGGGCTTTCTGAACATAAGGGGAGGAAGGGTACTATGGACAGGACAAAAGTCACATTTTCTACTCAGGCTTTCACACTGGCAAGGCAGTAAGGGCTAAATCCTGCCATTCATTGCTCACTGTGCTGTGAAAGAGGAGGTAACGTCCAGGTCGTACAAAGTGGTAGGAGATACAGCTTGCCGACGTGCCCCACTGCCCAGCATAGGGTTTCTGGAGGAAGAGGACATCCTCACACATAGCAATGGCTGGTAGGTGAAGACCTGCTTTGCCTTCAAGCAGAGAAACAAGAAGACCCCTGTGCTGGGTCCCGCTGAGAAATCCTGCTCGCCAACACCAGGATTTCCTCCATGGAGCAAACATCTGCCAGCCTCTGCTTAACCTCACAGCTGTGGCTTGCCAAACAGCACGGCAGCGTTTGGAGTACAGTTTCTCGGTGGGGCTGGCAGAGCTCTGACATCCACCGGGACCTGATCCAAAGCTCCTGGGATTCAATGCGGGGCTTGGGGGGGGAATGTCCATTGATCTGGGTGGCTTTGGATCTGTCCTTTTGCTTGTCTCCTTTGATGATTTATACAACATTGGCATGCATATCTTGCTTCTGAAGCACACAGAGCACATGGTTTTAATCTCACCATTTCCCTGGTGACAGGGAAGGAAGCGCGCTGGCAGCTAAGACACTGAAAAACACTCATTATTCTGTACATTATTATTATTACTTTATACTTCCCCACGGAAGGTAGAAAGTACAATGAATAATCACAAATATTTTGTTTTACAGTCTTTGCTAACCCTTAAAGGCACAGTAAAATATTACAAAGTGCAATTTTGTGTGTGCATGTAAAAATGGTGAGAATGTTTTGTATCAAAATAGAATGTAAGAGAAGATTAACAACTAAAAGCCAATGTTAAACAAATTACTCCTTTCCCTAGGAAAAGGTTAGAGAGGGAATCTTTCCAATACCCGCCTGGGTGCCATCCTGTGTAGCCTCACCTAGGTGCTCCTGCTCCAGCAGGGGGACTGGACTAGGTGATCTTTCGAGGTCCCTTCCAATCCCTGACATTCTGTGATTCTGTGTAATGTACTATAGAATTCTCTTCTCAGATTAGAAGGTGAGAACATTTCATCCTTGTGAAGCCTTTGTTTCAGAAATCAAGATTGGCAGCAGTGTCCTACTAGTTATGCTGCTCCAGGCCAAGTCCTACAGTAATGGTAGCTACAAAGCAAATTTAAAACAAGTCACAGCTCAAGATTCCTCGTGTCCTGAAGAGCAGTTTTCAGTGCAGCCAGGGGTTGCAATGCTGACTGTCTGGCTGTCAGACCTGGTACCCCATGCAGGTCTCCAAGGGATGCCCCCACAGTACCCAAGATCATGCAGCCAGAGCACCTCCTACCCACTGGAGAGGTCCACAAACTGCCAGTCACTTCCATAGAGCAGGAGGGATGCTTTGCTATATTTTTAGATGCTTCATTCCAGTCCAACCCCTTTTTCCTTCTTTGTTTCCTCACTGACTAGTGCAATTTTTTCAGCACTAGATGTCAGTGTGGACTTGCAATACCAGATTGCTCTGCATTTTCCCTTTAATAAGAGGGAGAATTGCCATCCACAATGAATCCGAGTCTTTACAGCCTCATGATGTCCTTCCTACAAAACAGGTCTTTTCTTTACTGTTTAAACTTGACATGGTAAGTGTAGAACTGCATTCTGTCCTTGATTGGGATTAATATGGCTGTAAAAGGGCCCTATCCATTTCATGACCATATAACAGTTGAGTTAAAGAGGAGCTGCCATGGCTCTGGAGTAAAAGCTTTGTTTAGAAAATAATAAAGAACAAGAAATGTTTCTGAAGGATCTTGATAAATTGTGACCCTGCTAAGGTAGTGTTGAACAGGTGCACCACAGGAATGATTAATCCTGTAACTAACAGTATTCATCTCAACATGAACCTGCTGACGAGACTGAGTCTTTGCATTCCTATTGTCTAGAAAGACATTGCATCATCTAGAAATGCTTTGCTACACCAGACTCTTACAAGGACTGTTCTAACTTGAATCTGGTTTATTATTTGCCTGGCACTTTCTGAATAGTGAACTGAAACCAGCCTGGGGCAAAGCAAACAACTAGGAAGTGTGTGCTGGCTTTCTGTGATGAAATGACTGGTTTCTATCACTCTTTGGAAAACATTTTGTTTCTTTAAGAAACTTAAGTCCAGCTGTCTAAATTGTGAGTGATCCCTGTGCTCTTATGGAAGAGCTGAGGAAGACACATGAAGCACCCCGATTCCCCTCATTTTGTAAGCAGCAATCTAGAACAAGACACTGCTCCTCTTGATCCTGAAGAAACACAAACTGGGAAAGGAGAAAGTGAGGAGAGGAGGAAGCGGGTTCACAACTCTGATTTCTCATCCCTTACTTTCATGGGTTCCGGCTTCTGTCAAGTGGATCTGAGCCAAAACAACAGATGGAGCCTTTTACACCACCCTCGTGCTTGGTTTACGCCAGGCGTGATGCACAGAAGCCGAGGCAGAAAACGCTACTGGCAGAGAACATGAAGCAGAGCTCGCTGACATTCCTCCCGACTCGGTATAGCTGTGGCTGTGATCTAGGCCTTCAGAAAAATCCAGTTACATGCTTTTGTATTCCTCGCTATGCACTAGTTAATAAAGTATTACCCTAATACATACACCAGTATGCCTTGCTTTTATTGTACTTCAAGGTTGTATCTGTCCTTTTGACTTGCGTTGCAAGAAGTCACTGCAACACACGCATGACTGCCCAAGCAGCTCAGCTGTGCTTAAAAGCCCTATGAGTAACTACCTAGTGTGTTTTTGTTTCTCATCATTAGTCTTATCAGTAGCAGACTGTGAGTAGGAGGCTGCGGAATACTAAAATAGTGCTTAAATCTATCAATTGAAAATATTAGCAAATACTGTGCAAAAATAAGGACAAAGGTATTTTTTTCTCCTGGATTCTGAGAAGTTAAGGTAATATTTGGCAGATAATACAGAGCCTGAGAGAATACAAGTTGTACTTGGCAAATCTAATGTCACATGGCTCCACCACCTGCTGTCAGTCCTACACATTTCACTTTGTTATTGTTTCTGTAATGCTGTTTTCCATTTACTCACCTCTTTCTACAGATGCCTAGCATCCAAGCAATTAGTACTGCTAATGAAAGATGTATTCCGTAGAAGAGCTTGTTTGCAATCAGCTTCTCAAGACTCATGTACCTGTGTAATATTCCCTGTGTCAAGACTTGAAGTGCCTTCTTTATTAACCATCATGAACCATTCAGATAAGGCTTTGTGCAAAGCCAGCTGCCTCTCTAGGTGCGGAAGGGTTTCGTGGTCTCGCACTTTACATTGCAAGGCCAAACAGTGTAATTTGGGAATATACCTTTAAAGACTCTCAGTATTTCCCTCTACAGAAGCAGAGGGAACTGAGGCCATCAACAGTCCTCCCCCAAAACCTGAATCCACGTTGAGCTTGCATTGCTGAGTGCTGACACACAAGATCTGAAAACAAGAGAGAGTAAACATACTTCCCATCTGTTCGTTTGTCCTCCACCCCCTCTTCTTAGAAACCACAGAAACAGAAAAATTAGCTGGATGGGACCTTTGTATGTCAACTCATCTACTCCTGAACTCCCACAGATGTGTGTATCACACCATGCCCAGATAAACACATATTGATGGCACTTTATTTATGAATTAGTGCAAATGCCTTTAGTGTGGATACGGGCACAGTCTAAGCAACTACTTGTCTTCTGTTATTCCTTAAGCATCAAATAAAAATGGTCTGCACAGCAGCTTCTGAAGGAAGATAGTGCTGGGGGGGCTATAGATGGGTGAAAGGTCAGGAAGGTACACGATGGGATAATTCATGCAAGGTGATAACAAAAAAGCCACCAACAAGTAAAATTAATGCAATTATCAGTAACAACACTGGCCCGATTATGCACTAAAATGGCAAATTCATACCAATGACATTTAGTGTTGCATCTGGTTACCTATGAAGGTACTCAGTGGCTGATAATACGACCATGAATGTAAAAATAGCTTAGAAATTGTTATAGTGAATCATCTTTCCTGTTAAAATTGTTAGACTAAAGTATATTTTGTATAGTACAACTTTATATTAATAGCATGTGGTAATGGCATGCACAGCATGAATTGCTATTTCTTCAAGTAAGTTATTTCCAAGTGCTTTTTCCTGTACAGAACGGCCAATCAATACGTTCAGTCAAAATGTCAGTTTATTTTTAAGACTCTGTTATCTTTTCTGTGAACATCAGTCTTCTCTATGGGTAACTCCAGTGTACAAAATACAGCATACTGTTTACAGTGTGATAGAAGATTCAGAAAAGCATAAACTTTAAACAAAAGATAGATGGTTTTAAGCAGAATTTTTATAAAGCAAGGATAAACTTCCTTATGCTTGTAAACATCATAACATGTTTCCAGGATAATTTTAGGACCCAAACCTCAAGATTTATGAGCTGCTTATTTTTTTTATTCCATGAAGGCTGATCACAACATGTTGCAGGACTGTTTTTTGTACATCAGAGTAAGCGTATGTGTAAATCTTCAAAGGATTAAAGTCAAGATGTACAAAGAGTTATTCAATGCAAATAAAAATCTAAGATACCAAATAAAATAGTCTCCTACATCTCTCAAAACACCAATTACCAGCTGGAGATACACTGATACCAAAATATATCTAAAAATATGCCTACAATAGGTTTATGTATAATTCGTAGTCACACTGACAGGCAAAATATGAGACCTATTTCCCTCAGCTTACAGATGGGAACATATAACGATCTTGTCTGCTGGATGGCTTACTCTAGCTGCAGATGTAAGGCATGTGTATTTTACACATCTTACTTTAGAGGCACAAGCCAGTTCTGGTTTGTGTTCTCTATCAGCAACTGAACAGTTTAGAAGTCTCTGTTTCCAGTATCTGTGAAGAAGTGGTGTGCAGCACTACTTATTTTAAACAACTGAAATATACAGCAGTGTAAAGACTGCATTGATCCCTTCCAACCACAACATGCACCTCTAGTTTGGTATCTGCTCAGTAAATCTAGTCGCCCAAACTCTATTAGGAGCCCACATGAGCTACTAAAAATTAAGTTGTATGAGCAAGTGCCATTAGTTTTTAAACTTTTGTAAAGAGAATGCAAACCTCTGTCTGGCTTTATTAGCTCAGGGTCAGATCCTTTTGTCAGAAATGAAACCTTGCTTGAAAGCCTGATTCAGTGTCCCTGTAAAAGCCAACAAATAAGGGAAGAGGAGGGGAGAGGATGATCTGTCAATGCAGCTCACTGTTGAGCAAAACACAGACCCCTGTACCATTTATTAGCACACAAAAACATGCAGTATTATGAATTCACAGCTAATTTTGTATGCTCAGGGCACACTTGCCACCTGGTATTTTCAAGGTAACTGGTCAAAAAACAAGTTCATTTATTATTTTCACTTGCTGATAGACAAGGTAGTATAACTGGAACAGAAGTGGAGGTATGCAGCTTACAAAAAAGAACAGCAAGTATATTTGCCTGTCTAAACCAGTTTTTTCCACTATTCTGGACAAGGAACAAGAAGGTTAGTTCCTATTTTGTGCTTATTTAATGACAAATAAGATTGCCTAGATAGATATATTTCCACAGGACTCATAACAGCATTCACCCATATGGGCTCACAGAAGTCAATGTTTATGTAACTCTCTGCTTTCCACTGAGTCTTTGAGATCTGTGGAATATGGTCAGCAGCAAGATGTTCTCCTTTCTCTCTGCACTGGTTCCTCTTGTCACTGGCTTCTGTGCTTGGTAGGAAACTTCTATGCAAACTATTTCTGGAGTGTATTAATGAACAAATGGGTTGAGGTTACAGTGACAGGTACTTTCTTCTACAAGACTTAATGGCTAGTCGACAGTTGTTAGAAGAAATGTTAGCTCAAAAACCTAACTGTACTGTTGGCTATATAAAGACAATTTCTGTATGTAGAAAAACTTTTATCCAACCATTTATAAAAGGAACTGGGAAGAAAGCCGGTTCAGAAGCATGTCATATGGCTTTTCTGAAAATAGAGGTGTTCTTTGTGATAAATGTCCTGTTCAGGCTCACACTTGATAGTGAGAGCACTGCAAATATATACCCTAAATGCAAAACAAAAACTGAAGACTCCCCCAAAAAAGAAAAAAGAAAATCACACTGTACCAGCAAGTCACATTCTCTGAGAAGGGAACACAGGCTGTCCTGTTGTTGTAACTTCTTTTCTGTGAAATATTCTATGCTGCTAAAGGTAATTTTCTGATTCTAAGACTAAGTAACTGTTTGGATGTCTTAACGGCTTTTTTTTTCCCCATAAAATTTTTAAATTCTAAATTGAATAAAAAGTTATTCACAGCCAAATATAACCTGTATTTAATACCCACTCAACTCTTAGATCCCCTGTAAAGAAATTACAGAAAGTACTGTGTAGCAACATACTACTTTCAAAATGCTGTTTATTTTAGCAGCTGACCAGTTCCACTAGCTCTCAGTAGTGGAAATTTAAAAAACTATAAAACTCTTGAGCATGCTGTCCTCTAAACCTGCTCCGATAGGGCTGAACACACCACAGGCATCCTGTGAGCAGCAGAAATTATGAGTCATGTCTGCAATATCCTTTGCCCATGCGGATTCTTGGAATCTTGCAAGATAGGAATTCCTATGGTAGCTTTCCCTTCTGTGGGAACATTAGTAGAGTCTCTATCTTCTACATAGCTACTTATTTTCTATAGTTGTTGTCTCTGATAGATTTGGCTGAAGCTAGCCAAGGGTTTTAAAAGTAGCTAGTGGCAGAGCTGATTTTCTTTCTGTAGGAACCTGTCTAGAAGACACTCATGCTTGATCTACCTGGAGGTACCTACCACTGCTAGCAGAGACAGCAGCTTGTAATTCACAAGTGGGGACGATGTAGTTTGGGACAGCAGATTATCAAGCCCAGCTGTCTGCCCAGCACCCGGCAAACAAAAGACCAAGCTGTTCATGAGACAGCTGTGGAATCACTGCCTCTTACTGAAACCAGCAATGGTTTACAACAGAAGCCTCTAAATGGGGTTCAGATTAGAATAATAGAATAATTTTGGTTGGAAGACACGCCCAGGATCATTAAGTCCAACCATAACCTAACTCTAGCATTAAACCATGTCCCTAAGAACCTCGTCTAAACACCTTTTAAACACCTCCAGGGATGGTGACTCCACCACTTCCCTGGGCAGCCTGTTCCAATGCCTGACAACCATTTCTGTGAATAATTTTTTCCTCATATCCAATCTAAACCTTCCCTGGCACAACTCAAGGCCATTTCCTCTTGTCCTATCACTTGCTACACTTGGGCGAAGAGACCAACACCCTCCATGCTACAACCTCCTTTCAGGCAGTTGTAGAGTCCAATAAGGTCTCCCCTCAGCCTCCTTTTCCCCAGGCTAACCAGCCCTAGTTCCCTCAGCCACTCCTCATAAGACTTGTTCTCCAGATTACTCAGAGTGTCTCAGCTATCCAGAAAAGTGGTGTTACAATGTAGTGTTAGGGCTGGTAACCTCTCCTGCCATCCCCAGCTATGGTTTATCTTCTTGCAAATTTAACTGTGAGTTGCACTGATACCATAAAGCAACTGCATGTGGTTGTAGTAGATGGTAAAATAAGGGGAAAAGGGAGGCCTTTGAAATTGTTTGCAACTGAGGATGAGTGTTAAAGATACATGTACATGTAATGGACATTTGTACATTTCATAAGCATAATACATGTAGTAATTGCACGTAATATCTATAGTACAAATGGTACACATAAGGGAAGTTTTTCTCAAACTGAGAGACTGAGGTCTGCAGGATTTTCCAATGTTGTCTGTGAACCAAAAAAAAAAGAGATTTTCGTTCTTTCTGTCCAGCTTCTCCACGAGATATACGAGAAAACAGCCCAGGTTGGAAGCCCGCTACCCGGGAAAGCTCCCGACGGGAGTGAGCGGCCCTCTCACCAACCACCCCGCCAAACCCGGGCTTGGGGAGCGGCGAGCTGGGCCCTTCGGCCCTCAGTCGGTGCGCGGGAGCCGCAGAGCCGGGAGCCGCGCTCGCCCTGTGGGGCCCGGAGCCCGGGCATTCGGGCGCTTCGCTGAGGCTGCGACGGCAAACGGAGCAGCGGCGCGGCAGGAGGGCACCCGCCGCCTTGGGGGGGACAGCGTCCCACGCTTGGTCACCCCCGTCCTGCCCGCCCCACCGAGCCGCCTCCCGCTGCGGCTGCTTCTCCCATTCACCTGGCGGGACTCAGCACGAAGCGCAGCCCCAGGATCGGCCGCCGCCAACGGCCACCAACCGCCAGAGCGCAGCTCCTGCTGGCGGCAGTTGGGCTTTTAACTCCCTCTGCGCCGGGGCGGCCGCTCCGGCGCCCCGCGGGCTTCCCCCTTCAGGCCAGCAGGCAACCGGCCGCCTGCGTCCTCCTCCTAGCAGGTTCTCCCCTCGGCCCCCCACCTTGCGTGAGACGGGCCGAGACGGCGGGCCCGACCCGCCACGCCGCCGGGGGCCGGTTCGCGGACGGGGGGGAAAGAGAGGCGGCGGCCCCTACCGCTGTAACCGCTCCCTATCCCGCCCGCTGGTGCCGCCCCCAGTATGGCGACACGGTAGAGGAGCGGCTGCGCTAGGGTGACCGCCCCCTCCCGCCTCCCTCGGCACAGGCACAGCGCGCCGCGGGCGAGCGAGCGGCCTCGGCGGCGCTGCTGCCGCCGTTGCCCCTCACACAGCTCATCGACAGTGAAGGAGGATGGCGGCGGCGGCGGCGGGCACAGCGGCAGCAGGCACAACAGCAGCAGCAGTGGCGGCAGGGCCGAGCGGCCGCACGGCGGGAGCCAGCACCGTCCCGAGCAGCTCATGGTGGCGCCCCAGACCCGCGAGCAGCGGCCGCGCCGGGGCCGCCAGCTGAGTCGGATCCCGGCAGGCGGCTCTCCCCTCTCGACACCGACCCACCGAGCGACCTGTTTCCCTTCCTCGGCGCACCCTCTTCTCTCTCCCCGGCGCGACCCGCGCCTCGGATCGCCCCCGCTTTGGCCGGACTCCCGCCACCCTCGGGCGCCGCGGGGAAGGCGGCGGCGAAGGGCACCGGGCAGCGCCAGGCGGCGGCGGGACCATGGGTGCGAAGCAGAGCAGCCCCACCGCCGCCAATGGCCGCACCCGGGCGTACTCGGGCGGGGATTTACCTTCCTCCAGCAGCAGCAGCAGCGGCGGCGCTAACGGGACCGGCGGGCGCTCGGCAGGCGCTGGCGGGCGGTACGCGCACCTGGCGGCGGCGCCTCATGCCGCTCCCGGCGGCGCGACGGCCACAGGAGGAGCGGCGGCGGCGGCGAGTGCCGCGGGGTCGGCACCCCGGAGCAGGTCCTTAGGGGGTGCCGGCGCCTCAGGGGCCCGGGCCGCGCAGTCCGCCTTCAACATCCCCCACAGCAGCGGCCCTTACGGCTCGCAGGACTCGGTGAACAGCACCCCGGAGGAGGGCGGCCGGGAGCGGCCCACGGGGGGCGACGGCGGCTCCTCCGGCGGGCCCCGGCTAGTGATCGGCTCGCTGCCCGCTCACCTCTCGCCGCACCTGTTCGGAGGTAAGGGCCGGACGGCGGAGCGGGCGCGGCGGGGGGGCTTAGGTGCCTCTCTCGCTGCTGCGGGTGAGGGGTCCCCAGCGGGGAATGTGGGGGCTTTCCTTCCGCGGCTCCCGGCCCGGAGGTGGGACGGGTCATGAATCATCACTTTGGGGAGAGCGGCGACTCTTCCAAGCTTGCGCCCGCCGGAGGGGGGAATCACGATTTGGAGACGGGGTTGACAGGCCAGCGTCTCCTATTGTTTGTAACGAGAGATGTGAAAGGAGGAGGTTAAAAATGAACCGAACTCCGCGGCGGTACGGTCTGGACGGCGAAAAGGAAGCGGAGCCTCTCCGGCTGGCGACTTTAGACTCTAATAGCTGTAATCAGTGCCTGTGTAAATACTCTTGCCTGCTACTTACATAATTAGAATTTAATTGGATCATGTGTCTCCACCGTTTATTCTAAAATCAGACCAAACCCCTCTTTAGGTACTGATTAATATGCAGTTGATGTCTGTTCCTCTTTCTAAGTTCTTGGGTTCTTGGTTCTGAAAGTCGATTAAGAAAAACAGAAGTTAGAAGTAAGTTTCTTTCCTTATTTTCTCCCTGAGAGATGAGGAGAGCCGGATAGCTGTCCATGACAGGCTTGCACCACTGGTCCTGTACAGTCTTGAGGATGGCAACGTGTGCACTTGAGGCAGGAGAAACACTCTGCTAAACTCGGAATTAACCAAGAAGCTAAGGCCCTTTAAGGGGCATATTAGACGTGGAGCAACTTGTCATAGTTTTTTTTGTCTCTTCTGTGATATTGAGATGAATAGGGCTTTGCATTTTACCGCTTGTGTTCTTTAAGTTAAAAATCTGCCTATAAGTTGCCAGCTGCTTTCAAAGTTACTGACTACTTTCAGTACTGTTTATTCTAGAGGTCGTTGTTCACTTAAGTCAAACATTAAGGTGCAAGGTGACTTTTGCAATGGATTCATTCTCTTCATAATTCTAATATATCTATATATATGTATTATAACCTGTCTAAATACCAACCAACTTCCCCAGAAGTTTTATTTTGAGAAAGAGGAGGCTACTGTAAAATTCCTGTGTTTCTATATTCTAATTAATCTGTTTGTGAATTCTATTTGTAGCAGGCTGGGTTTTCTTCTTTTCTGTAACGCAACCTAGTTTTAGCCAGAGCAGAGCTCTCTTCAGTCCTACCCTGGTGGGGTTTCTGTCCCATGACCCGCCACCTCTGGGCTCTTGTGTGTTGACCTGAGAACAGTATAGCTGTTACTTCCTAGATCTGACACTGCTGCCTCCCAGCGCGGTGGTTGAACATTAACAGAAAGCTGTCAAACCCTGTTCTAATAAAGGGATATTTGCCCTTAAGAAAGGAAACATAACTACTCTCATAGTGCCAGGCTGCTCGATAGGAGTGCTTTGTTGCAAGGATGCTCATTATACTGTCACGGTAGCTGTGGGGGAAGAAGGTGCATGCATTGCCCTTAGTGATGAAAGGATGCCCTATCGTGGAGTATTGCGCAGTTTGTGCTAAGCACAAAGGAATCATTAAAACATGTAGGCAGGTGTTGTTCAAAGGTAAAACTTCTGTGGTTTTTTTCCTCTTGTTGCTTAAACATTGTCTTGCAACCTGCCTTGCTGCCAGGAGGGAGTGGATTAAATGTAAATGCAATGATGAGGATCAATAACCTAGGAAGCTCTATTCAGATGCAGGAAGGTCTCTTCAGAATAATTCTGAATTTGGTTGTATTTTTCTACAGTTAATTGCTGTACTATACCATATTTTGTGTTTTGCAAATCTCTGAAACTGGCATACTGAAGGGGATCTGGGCTGAAATGAATGCAAAGCTTTTTGCTTTTCCTGCTGAGGAAGAGTACCAGGAGGGGTGCACTCTCGTCATCTACTGACTAATAAATAAAGAATGCCATATGTTAGGAGTTTGAGTAGCAATTTTCAAGATACACTGTCCTTATGTGGTCACAAGATGGTCATGAATCTACTTGCTTTTTCTCTTCTAAAAATCTTAGTATTTCTTATCAGGATGAATAATTGTTTAGTCATAATACTGCAACACCTGTGAATAAGGCTGCACTTGAAACATTATTTTTTTCAATTAAAATATTCTGTGATATCAGCGATCCATTACTCCACATCACATTGAATGTTGGGATCCTTATTTAGCTGCATGCCTTGTGTTTTCTTGATTCCTTGTAATAACTGGATGCTTGGAGCAAGTAGCCCCACTGGAGATCATACACCAGTAGAATTAGCATGGTAAAAAATAACTTGAAGCATTGTTTTTGCCCTGATGGTAACTAGCTCAAGCTTGTTTAGGTGTGGTATCTGGCATTTATCTTGTGTATCATAAGCATGCCTGAAGTCCCCTCCCTTGTTTTGTAGCTTGGAAATTACCCAAATTGTTTCTTTTTATCTTGAAAATTACTGAAATTAATTTTGAGGATTAGCATGGCAATTCTATGAAAATTAAAATAAAAAAGAACTAGAATAACTTCCATAGGTTGAACTGAATCTCCAGCTATTTATGTTTTTAGGCATGCTGCTTGGCTTCATCAGTCAGTGACACATGGGTGTTGTGTTTGTTAAATTACTGTAATTAATTTGCTATTAGTGAATTACACCATATTGTCACTTTTACTGGGCAGCTTTACGTACTGAAGTAATGTCTAGGTATTAATTCTCTAATGTAACATACTTAAATCCCTACTGTGCTTGTTAATATAATATTTGAATGAGAATATAAAAAGTATTATGTTATTATATGTAATGTATTGGAAAGTGTGATCAATTATTTCTCATCTTCAATGGGAACTGTAGTAAGCACAGCCTTTCCTGACTCTGAGGGCCTCATGTTCTTGTCTAGTCTCAGGCTAGTGCACCTTTATGGTGAATGTATAATGGAGTAAATGCTGCTATGTAAGCTTAGGTTTCATCTCAGGGAGAGTTCAATTCACTAAATAATTGAGGCCTTGGTTGCACTATATACATGTGTGTGTATGTTTGTGCTGTGAGCATGCCTGGAGTAGGCTTAGAGCATTAAGCAGAGCGAGGCCCAAATTCCATAGGATCTTACGGCACTCCCAGATGCAGAGACCAAACCTGTGCGTGACGTTCAAGCACTTTCTTGCAACACGGCGCTGGGTTCCGGCTTCCTTTGAGGTGATAACGCTGTTATCAGGAATTTGGATCAGTAGTTTCCCACTCTGTTCCTCAGTGAATGGGACTTCCCCTCTCTCCCAGCCCCAAAATAAATATTCTTACCTTCTGTTAAGAACAGTGTGTAGAAGAGTTGGCCCCGAGATCCACAGTTAGTTTTTCCACTGTGTTTTTAGCCAGTAGGTATTCCTGTGTAAACTGTCAGCACTGCAGCAAAGCCACCGCTGTAGTTACAGTATAGCTTATTTTTTGGCAATGGTGCTTGCAACAATTGTTTCAACTAAAAATGGATGATCTTTTGGAATTTTCTTTGCTTTGGGTAACTGCTGATGTGTTACTTCTGTCACTAAAAATGTTGACAGCTCCTCAGAACTCACTTCATGTTTGTGATTCTGGGCGGTCACAACAGGGAGAGATCTTGGTGAAAACACGTAGTATTAAGTATCCTTCTGGTGTTCAAATGTAAATCTCTTCTTAGGAATGTTGTTGTAAGACAAGAATAAAGCCTTTAAATATTTTTTTCCTCTTTAAAAGTCTTGTAGGGAAGAATATGTAAAATTCATCTGAACAAGGCAGAAATGTTACATATTGAGTCTTAAATTTCCGTATCAGTTCTTCTTTCCAATTGATTGAGCAGTGACCATACAAGTATTATGTAAAAATTTCAGGTTGTGTTATATATGGTCATTTACAATTTTATATGATGTACTTATAGACAGGTTTTTAAATATATCATGTTGCCAGACACAACTGTTGACAGCTTTCGGGCCTATCTCAAGACTTCGAGTAATAATTTGGAGATCAAGTTGCATCTGTTCAACTTTGTTAGGAGAAGGAGTTTGTTATGTTGTTCTCTTCTCAGGCCAGATAGCGATCAGGCTTTTTTTATGTTGTACTTTACAGTTCAGGATTTATTGCCAGCTGCTGAATGTACATAACACAGTATGGGTAGAACCTGATAGGTATGTTACAGTAGCATTTGTTTGTAGTAATAGCTGGTAGAAGTAATGAATTAATTCTTCTACTCTATAGAAGAAAGCTCATGAAAGCCCCAGGTTATAACCTGAATTACTTGTTGGAAGCAGATATCAGTAGAAGAATGACATAAAGTCACAAAAGTTTTTTAGACATCTCTCAAACTGCCTGGAAAGCTGCATTTTGTTTTGTTTTCCATCTGATCTGTTTAGTTATATGGAATTTGAATATGGTCTTGAGGTTCTCTTCATCTTTCTCACACCTTTCTTGGGGGCTTAAGACTATCTTTTGGCCACTTCCTTGCCTTTCTCTCCCAGTATCACACAAGTACTATTGCTTTGAGGAACTGTGAAACTCTTAAAACACTTCAGACTTCAGTGCTGCTCCTGTTTTGTCAGCTAAAGTTGTAGCTCAGAGGTCTTTGCCCCCTGACTTGGGAGAAGCGTTGGAAAGTGTGCTTTGCAGTGGGACTGTTGGGATATCCTAGGGGTGTGAATCATGTTAGAAGCAGTGAAACTTGCTGTTGCAGCTTCAGCCAGTGTGCCGTGGTACTACCTGACATACCTTCTCTTTCTGGCAGTTGGATTTTTATTTTTTTTTTTTTATTTTTTTTTTTTAATATTTGAGGAAGGCCAGTAAATCTTTGATACAATATATATTTCTCTAAATTACTTCTTGACCATTCAGAATGAGGAAAGCGTATAAGGGTTTAGTCTAATAAAACTAGAAGTTTTCCATAAAAATTCTGCCTTTTTAAAGATGTACGATAACACTGCTGTTTGCTGTTATGAATACAAAAAAAAAATCCCATGTGCATTTTCACATAGTTTAGCTGTTCTAGTTCGTAGGTCTTACAAGGTGCGGAACGGTGAAAGCTAAGAAGCTGTCTTTGCCTCGGTATTTTGATTTGTTTCTGTTCACTTGGCTGCACTATTGAAACACAATCATATCCATGTTTGTCCACTTTGGAAAAAAAGAGAGCAAGAACAATGAGAGGCTGGCTGAAGTCTGCTGATTGTAGAAGAAGTTAAAATGGACACCAGTCTGAAAGCAGAGAGAAATACAAACATGTCTGTACACATACACATAACTCACAACAACCACAGATTGCGGGGGGAGATAGATATGTGTCTCATTTTCTGTTCGGTTATACTGGTGAGTTGACTCTAAAATGAGACAGAAGAGTCACTTTTGCAGCCTCTGAAGATGTGGGAGGTTTTGAAAATATATTAGTATTCCGTTAACCAAAATACAGACTGAAACATCCAGTGTGCTAGGAAAGCAGTTCAAGGATAAGTCTATTGATTGGGAGTTTTAGAAGAGCTGTTCTGACAGCTGGATTTGAGGAATCCGATGCCTTTTCAGGGTCTCACTGTTCTGGTGTTTAGTGGACTCCTCTGTTGCTCCTGCATACACAGAGTGGGCAGCATACGGTGCCTGGTAGGCAGCAGAGACGGAAACTCGTCTAAGGAGGGCACAGGAAAAAGTAGCAAAAAGTCCAGCACCACCACCCCCTGCTCTAGCTCAGTCAGGGAAGTGCTTTTAGTCTCAAATTTTAAGTGTTTGGACAAATGAACGAAAAGAAACGTTTGGATTTGCTGGTAGTGCTAGCAAAGCCCCTGGGAGCCGTGTTTCATTTCCTTTGGTTGAAGACAGGTCTCCATGATGATGAGAGGCTTGAGGCACTGGAGTAAACGCTGAAGCGAGTGATGGAGGATCTTTGAAGGGCTTCTTTTTCTTTTCCTGCCTGGTATACAAAAAAGGGTTAAGAGAAGCCAAATAATAGAAATGGCAGCACTGCATTTATGGCAGAATTGTAAATAGTGAACAGTCTGAAGAAAGGGAAGCAGACTAATTGTAATGGCATATATAAATATTTCTTTTGGCTACCAAGACAGCGATAATACCTGATGGAGCCTTTGCAGTGCCAGTTCAAACAAAGGCCTTCCTTTTAAATGTCTTCAGAATACCTATCCAACCCTGATATCCTGACAGTGTGCCTCTCTTCATGTTCTCTCACATAATTGCAGACTAGTCTCCAGCAACCTTCCAAGTAATTTCTTTGTCTTATAAAAAAAGCCTTTTGTCAGTGCTAGAAATTCAAAACTATTTTTAAAACACGGTGCCTACCCATCTGTTTGGGTAAGTTCTCCTCCTGTTCTTTCCAGCTGCTCATGGAAAACTTCATCATGTTAATGTTCTTGATGTGCTGTCTTAGCCTTGCATGAAACTTTTGAATAATGTTATGGAGTTTTTAGGATAGGTTTTCCTTGCAATTTGCAGGTACATGAACCAAGTCTAGATTATTTTCAAGATTTTTCTGCAGCATGTGTGCTGTTCATTAATGGTTTAATTGGTTTCAGGAGAGACATATGGTCATTTCTACAGATGGTGTTCATTTAGAGTGTAATGGAAGATGTTGTTCTTGCAGATGTTTAAGCCATGAAAAGAAAACAGTGAGAAACCTTTGAGTGTTCTGAGTTTCTGTATTTTAATATCTTTAATAATATACATCTTATCAATCAAAAGAAAGCAATTTTTTATAAAAACCACTATTACCCAAGTAAAACTAGAAGAGCACTTCTTAAGCATCCAGAAAAGTGTTTTTACTGTCTTATCTCTGGTTAGATATTTCCTAAACAAGTGCCTGTGTTCCCAAGGCCACCTTTCCATTGTAAATGATCATTGTGACTTTCTTAAGGATGTCTCAGTGTGCATCCACAGCTCTTTGACATCTCTTGTTTGGTTGGCTTCAAATTCCTGATGCTTGCAAAAGCGGGAGGGTAAGTTGTAGAAAGAATGAGGCTGGTTCTCACTTTCACTTGGGACATGCTTCTGTTTTCTGCATGGAAATTGCCTAGTAGTGACCTGGAGAGATCAGGAAACATGCAGGAAACTCTCATAGGGCTTGGGGTGTCTGACTGCCTGCCAAACAGAATACCAACTGTTGCGTGGGATTTGGCTCCATTACTCTTAGTCGTCTTTAGGAACTGACCTACCTGGGTGTTTTCATCTTCCTTGTCTGCTCTGTCTAAAAATCAGACCACCACAGCCTGTGAATAGTCCCCAAAGGGGTGGGTGTGCTGCATACCATTGTGGCTATTTTTAGTAGATTCTGTTTGCTGACTTAGTGTGCTATAAATACAGAGTTCTCGTCTGGCATGCACTTTGCATGTCCTCTATTAACTTATAATAAATTCATCTAAGAAGAATGGCAAGAAAAAAAATCGGCTGTTACAATTTATTTGGCTCTCCATATGAAGTGTCATTTATATAAAGCAATTATTTAGCAACGTTTTAACTGTAAATGGCTTTTAAAGCTAGTAGTGTTCCAAAACACTTCCTAGTCAGGCTACCATAATTAGTCCTTATGTCAGATTGATTTATACTGCAACTTCATTAAGGTTTTAAGAATTGAAGGTGTTGTTAGATATGAGAGGTTAGTTGAGCATGTGGAGTAGTATCAACACTAGTAAATTACATTCTTTGCTATGTGAGTACAGTGTTATGATTCTCCTGGCCTTTTTTTTTTTCGTAAAGTGTATATACATTCACTTGAGTTGAAATATAGTTAAGGCATTTATAACATTTTTAATATTAGTAGGACTCAATGCCAAAAGGAGAGGGACCCATGTCTAACTGAAATAAAGATGCATCTGTCTTTGAGTATTGAATTTGACACAAAATTGAAGGATGGGTTCTTGCTGAATTATGCTGAGCGCAACCTAAATGCAGTTCCTCTGCAGTGCTAAAATAAAAACTGTCATAGTGTACACTAACAGATGTGGCCTTTGTGAAAGAAACTTAAAACTGGTGAAGTTTTCCATGTGCAGTAAAAGAAGGGTCTGCTTAGAAGTGCTTTCTGCAGGTTGTCTGAACATAGACAGTATTTTGAGAATCTAAAAAAAATAAAAAAAAATTTTCAACCTGGTGATAGTTTTTCAGAACAAAATTGTCTCCTTGCCATGAATCTTAGGTAGTTCCCTGAAAAACATGTTGCTGTTGAATCCTGCCTTTCTGCAGCTATGAGGGTTTTACTTCTTGTGGACTGGAGAACATCACTCCTCCTTGATTCTTGAGCATGAATATCAGTTGAAGTTCCAGTATGGGGAAAAGTTTTACCAGACTGGAGAAAATGCTGTGTCTCTACCAAATAGAGCAGAGCATCATCAGTTGTTTCAAAGAGATAATGGTGGACAATCTCTAGAATATAAAGAAAATGGCAACAGTAACATACAGTTCTCTATGGTCATTTAACTACTTTGTACCTTCATTTAACTACTTTCAGTCCTCTTTCTTCTCATGGTCTTTTATGCCTCAGTAAGGATGGCTGGAGTAGCCTAAAGTAAGGAGGACTGAAGCAGTCTAAGATTACAGACTTGAGGAGCTGCTCTCCATTTTCTTGGGTGTTTTGCTGTCTTTTGAGAAGAATGAATTTAAAATCGCACACCTGCATTCTGAGTGCTGGAAGGCATATTATGCTTGTGCAGCAAGTGACTTGGGGCTCCTGTAGTCTCTTAAACTGGATAAACGTGATTCTTCTGCAGAGGTGATTTTGATGAAGTGTCCTGAAAGGCATTATTACTGAGTTCAGGTGTGAAGTGCCCAAATACAGGGTTACCTATGCAACTTTCTTCTAGAGCTTTTTAATTTTTCAGTGTTGTGATTTTGCAACTTAATGGTCAGTTAAGATTGGTTTGAATGTGTTTGTTTGTTTTTCCTTTATCCATGTGCATGTAGTTGTTAGGGGTAGTCAGATCAGTGTAGATAGATACTTGTTTTATTTTTATATTGGGAATACTACTAAATGTATGACAAGTAGATTGTCTGAGTTCAAAACAGAACAAAAACGACCCTACTTTTTGTTAAAGATTTATCAGTCTATTGATTAATTGCAATTTCAAAACAATGAAACATAACTGGAAAACTACTTCCATAGTTTTCAGTTGTGGTGTAAAGAAATAAAATACCTGCTCCATCCGTGCAATAGAGCTATAAGGCTGTTGCTGCTTGAAGAGAAATTATCTACTAGAATAGCATGTGAATGAAAACAGCATTAAATTCACGTATGTAAAAGGACTGCATGCTATCAAAGAAGCACCCTTTGAATATCTAATTCATCTGTCCTAACATTTAGATACTGGATGACAAGTGTACAGGCATTACCTCGCTTCTTAAGGACTGAACTATATTACACTTCAGTTAACTTTAATTGGATATTTGCTACAGCTCAGCTTTGGATTAATTTATATCCAGATGTCTCGTATCCACGAATTTGTGTGTTTTGTAAGTAATAACGTTTTCAAAGACAGATGATACTGGGCTTATTTGTAGCTGTGGATATGAAAAAACCAAACTGTTTAAAATGCTTTTGAAGTAAAATACAATACTGAAATAGCTTCCAGTTTGGAGGAAATACCAATTGCATTGCTAGCCTAATAAAATGTGTGCTAAAATAAACTTGGGTTTTTGCACACTTGATAAGATCAAGATCCAGTGACAGCATACACCTAAAGAGTGGAGGAAATATTCCTTGCAAAAGTGGGACTAGTTCTGCTGCAAACAAAGAAATAAGAAGGCTGATGCAAATAATGTGTTTTATATTGTGCAAGTGTGGGTCAGCCCAGGTTATTCTCCTTTGTGTCTCTACTGTGCCTCTCCAGTTGTAAAACACGGTTGCGTTCAGCCGAAGTCAAAAGGAAATGATGAACACATTTGGAGCTGGAGGGCAAGAGTTCCTTCTAGGGGGCTGGGCTTCTGTATATGACTTCCCTCTACAGGTGTGCAGCTAGCCAACCATTTAAATGTATTTAATGATTATACATTTTACTTTAAAGCGTTATTCTGAAGAAATGCTCAGAAGAGTTTTAAGCTTGGATGATATAATTTCTGGACGTTTAAGAGTTTAATAAGTTGGGGAAGTTTGTTGATTTGTGAGAAGTGGGCTAGAACTAAGATTTATAAAGAGCACTTGGGCTGATAGCAGTGTTGAGATTGTTTGTTCCTATCCACACAGATAAGGCAACTTTATGCGGACGTGGAACAAGAGGTCATGGAGTGGATGTGAAAAGCATTCTACTTTTTGAATTCTGGCCAGTATTGATTCTCTTTTAGGGACTGGCTAGCTACAATCTTTGATCTAGGTAGTTTTAACAACTGTATAAGTTTAATTTTTTTTTTTTTTTAAAGAAAAAACTTGTTAAATATTTGAATTCATTTTTTATTAAGTGACACAGCAAAAAACCTTCCAGGACCTCTGCTCTAGCCCTTGCTTTTAGTAGAACTAGAAAAGTCTGTAGTAATTAATTTCTGTAACTTCTTTCAACCCTTGGAAAAATTGAACAGTCTTTATGAATGCGAAGTATAACTTGCCTTACATTTGTTGTAACAGACATGACACTCTCTGAAAAAATGCTTGCTTATGTATGGCTGTTGCCTGCTTTTTAATTATATTGATCTTTATTTTAGCTGAGTTTTAATTTACTGATGAAAAACACTGGCATACAGATTTTGTGTTTTATCCTGGTATTTTATTGCTGAAAAACATATATTTAGCAGCAAAGCTGGAAGTAGCTGAAAGCACTGAAAAGCGAAGTGGATCCCTGTTGAAGTGTACTGGAGAAGTGGTGATTGTGTTTTGCTATCCACAGGTGCTTCCATCTCTGCCATTCCATTAGTTAACTAATGAAAATGGCAGGTGTAGTGGCGTGTGGAATGAGAGTATAGCATGGTATTGGATGCTGTTGGCTTTTGAAGTCTGAAAAGCTATACAGCTTTGGTTTTAGTTTGGTGTGTCTGGATTGCTAACTATGCTGAGAAACAGAGTGCTGGGCTAGTGTTGCTATACTGCCTTTTGATAGTGAAAATTGCCCCAGCTACAGCTCTGATATAATGAGCTTAGAATGGGAGACCTGAAAGGTATTCAGGTCTAGATGAGATGGTATCAATTTGGGGAAGATTCTGATTTTTTTTCCACCCTTGTTTTGCTCAACAAATACTTTAGCTTGCAGGTTAAATATGCAAAGGTGATGCATAATTTGTCAACATGAGGAGGGCTCTTAAATGCTTGCAAGTAGTCAAATGTCTCTGCTTTTATGTAGCTGTTATATTTGTAAAATGTTCTGCATTTTAGAAAGTGCCACAAAATACTAATTATAATATGCACCTCTAGGGACTCTTATTTTTCTTCCTTTTCTCATCATGGATTTGGAGTATTTCTGGGCTGTTTAACAGCTGCATCCCATGGCAGCCTGTTCTTAATTATGAAACTTTGTTAGCTGTAGAATGCAAGCATTCTTTTAAATACATTTAAAAACAAATGTTTGTATCGAACATGTGGCTGGCCTGACACCATCCACAAAGATGCAGAATTAGAATGAGTGAAAAACATAAGCACCTCAGGAAATATTAACCTCAAAGGAAATCCTCAGAAAAGGATGCCAAGTTTGTCAGCAAGAGAGAGGAGGGGGGAAGTCTGTATGGAGTGGTGGTGTTTGCTGCATTATTCCTACTCAGAGGAAATCAGGATGCACGGATATATGTGCTGGTACAGTTGTTTTCCAGTCTCTGTGATCCTATGACACACTAAAGCTTATTGAGAACCTCTTATTTTTTCTCCCTTTTCTCTTCCATCTTGCTGTCTTCTGTGCTTATGAGTCTTCTTACTTGCTACACCTGTATTAGTAACTGAAATTACAAAAATAAATCTGTATAAATATTGATTTACCCGGATCTTCAAAATATTTACATAAAATACCTGAAACAAACAAACAAACAGTGTCTTAGTTTAGGACTCTTTTCTATTTTTTTCCTAGAAAGACATAATTTTGGGTATTACATTTGATTTGGATTTTTAACTTAGCTATCCTAGTTTTATCTAACAGAAGTTATATCTGTAGTGTTAATGGAGGAATAACACTGAAGAGAAACACATCGGAATAGATAATTAGTACTCTCTTAAAGAGAAGAGAGGCCATTTTGATGAATTTTCTATTTTAGGTTATTTATTTTTAGATATTTTCTTGTCTCCAGTTCTTCTGATTTGCATTTCCCCAAACTTGAAAATTGTGATGTAATGTTTTTCTTTGCATTATAGCAGTATTTTGAAGTGCATACAAGTTAAAACCGATGTAACTTGTTTCCTCAAAGGTCTAACCAGGTAAATGTGCTTTACATATAACATGAAGCATTAAAGCCTGGAACTTAAACATCAACATATTAAATTCTAATCCTATCAGTTTTCTGTTTATGCCTTACAGATTTGTAAATTTACAAAATTACATACTTGTAATTCAACTTCAGACGTGAAATTTCATATAGAAATAGAAAAGGAAGAAAGGCCTCAAGTCAGCACCTTGTTTTTCTTGTATTTTTCCTACTGTAGTTTGACATAATGAGCCTTGTTCTCCTTCAGGCAGTGATGATAAATGTACTAGGTGCAATGTTTTTAAGCTACTGGTGCAGCTACAACACCATGAGGGCAGCTTAAGTCAGTGAGTCTTGCACATGCAGAACTTTTGGTATACTCACAAAACTGTCTTGAAGAACATAATCTCATTTGTCAGGAATTGTATATAACTGACAAGGATTCCTTCCTCTGTTGAAGGAAGGGAGCTCTTTCTGTAATCTCAGTATTCATGTCTTTAAATTGCTAGATTTATAGCCCTCTGCAGAAACTCCTAAACTACAAGCTAATTTTAAAGGTATTTTCCTAACTCTGAAAGTCAGTGAATGGTCTGACAATTAAACTCTGTAACTGAGGTTTAGGAATATCACCAGAAGTACTTGTCCACAGAGAGGTAAGTATAGATTAGAGATACTTTGTCAGCTATTAGAGTCAGTTATTGTTATATGTAATACTTAAGCATTGCATCTTCCTTTCTCACACAGTATGTTGGAAAACAACAGGCCTTGCTCTTGACATTATCAATGAATTTTCATTATTATTTTTAGGTTAGTAGGCATACGATGTCCTTTCCCCTCAAAATTTTACACAAAAGATGCTGTGATGTGTGGGTGAAACTCTCTTTGTTGATGATCATAGCACTTGAAGGGACCTTGAGTTTAACGGTTTCTTCCTGTCACTGGAATGCAGGATGAGCTGGGTTTAGCTGATTCTGAGCAGATGATGTTTATTTATTCTTTCTTAATTTCTTAGTGGAAACCACCTATTTCCTTGAGTATTCTATTTTGAAAACTAATTTTGCAAGTTGAAAACTAATCAACAAATTATTCTTACTGTTTCACAACCAATTCCCAATTTTCAATGCAGAACTTTGCAGTTGATGCATTTTTAATGGGTAGTTCTTTCTTCATTACAAATGTGAATGGCTCTTTTTTCCTTTTTAACTGTATTTGAATTTTTCTAGCTATTAGATGCAGTGTCAACAATGTATATAGCCTTGAAATGTAACTGAAAGGGTATTTATTGCACTGTTATGATTTTGTATCTCTCAATTTGTGTATCTGCTTACTTTGAATTAGGTTTGTAGAAAGCTATAATTTGCTAGATGTGTATGACAAAAAAGGACCAGGGTGGTAATGAAGCAGACAACATTTAACAATAAAGTAACTGTCTTAAAAAACTTAAGTTGCTGTTTCTGTCAGCAACTGCCTAGCCAGATTCGGGAGGATAGATTGATAAGAGACTTTATTAAAAATAGACTTATATTATCTGATATTAGTATTTCTGTTAGCTAGTAAACTTGAAGTTGCTTCTTCCTGTATAAACAAGAAAGCCAGCTTCAATTATTCTTTAAAACTCAAAGCATCTGATTGGGCTATGAAAAACTGTTCTGTAACACAGACAAAAGTACAATTGTGACTGTGTATACAAGTTGACACTAGTGCTGTATAAATAAAGGGGGATTTAATTTTTTTTTTCACACTTGTATATATCTCATTATCCTTTACATAAACTGAAATTAATGTATTTGTTTCTTTAAGCCATGAATTTTGGCTAAAGACCGAGAGTAAAAACCATTACAAGGGTTTGATTCTGGCCTGGCTGCAGAAGGCAGACCTCATGTATTAATACATCTCTTTATGTCATTGTTGTGGTATTTGCCTAACTGCACTTGATGACAGGATTAACAAAAGACTAATAATCAAGGATAAATCGTTCAGGGTTTAACACCCACTCAGTTGAAGCCAAAAAGAGGAAAAACCCAGAGCCTGGGCAAGCCCCTCTCAGGCCAGAGCCCTGTTCAGCACCCGCGGCCTGGACAGCTCAGGCAGAGCCTCCAAGGCTGGGCCGGGCCCCTCCGGGGCTCCTGAGCAGGGACTCGGACTCATGTGCCTTCAGCTCCTACGTGGGTGGGTTTTAAGTTTGATTTAATTTAATTTCAATCTTACTTGGGTTTCAGAAGTTCACTTGTCATCTATTTGCTCACTTCTCTCCTCAGAAACATTTCATGTTATGGTTTTCCCAAACACTGGTGGGCTAGCTTCCTTGTTCTTAGTTTCATCATTGTGTTTGTGGTTTTTTCTTTCTTTTCTTCTTCTTCTTCTTTCACGTGGTTTAAGGACTTTCTGGAGCTAGTTCTCATTTTCTGCTAAAAGTTTTTTTAGTCTTGTTTCAGCTGGACTTCCCTGCTTGGTTTCTTCCAGTAAGTGGAAATAGAAGACAAAAAAGCATGTTATACAGATCCTTTCTGTTATCACGCTGTCTGTTCAGTTTTCTTTGTTGCTATGTTATACCACTTTTTAAAAAATGAGATGACTGGAATATTTGACCTTAAATATTCAAAAACCTAGAGAAACTTCTGATGTGTTTTGAGTTACTGTTAGAAAGATGCTTTGAGCAGTAGGAGACTCACTGACAGATTAACCTTGTGAAATAACATCAGTTTTTCTTGGCAAGAACCTAAAATTTAGAAGATGGTATTCTGAAATACTTACTTTTGAAAAGGGATAGTTTTGCATCCAGTAATGCTTGGGTAATAAGACAAGAGTAATCTTTTATGTGGAAGAAAAAGAACAAAATCTGTAAATATTTAATTTTACTTAATGATTTTCAAAGCCAAGATGGAAAACAGAGTAATACTTTGATTCATTTGTGAAAACAAGGTTTATAAATACTTCAGTGACCTTTTCCCTTTATTTTTATGACCCTGCTGCAGAGATCTATCTGGTTTGAATATTTTTTCCCTATTGTTAAGAGCAGTTTATTTAAGATAGTATGTGCTTTCCCCCCCTACTTACTGTTATCTTTTTACAAATGTCTTGCAGCATGTTCCTTAGGGGTGGGAATCCTAAGTAAATATTATTTCATTTTTATGCTGAAGACCTTTTGGTGTACTACCATACTGTTACGTTAGCTTCTGTAAGAACATTGGCAGCTTTATTCAGTTTACTACTAAACAAATAAACAAGGAAGCCACCTGCATTTCTTACACTCCCTCGCTACTGGAAGAAATAAAGTGAATTTCAGGAGGAAAAAAACAACCAACCAACCAACTCATTTTGCTGTGTCAATGGTTGGAATACATGCATTACAACTTGTAAATGAAAAATGGGAATACCATCATTAAATTAAATTAGTAATACAGTTTCCTCAGTGTCCTGGGAAAGCTATGTTTCCAAATCAGTTGTTCCTAACTTACGGGTAACATTTCTTTGTTTGGATTGGACCTCTACCATATATCTGGGAACTGTGGCAAGCTATTGGGTAATTTCCGGGGTTACATTCCACTTTTTTTTTTTTTTGTCTTAAACTTGCTTCGTTGGAGAAATGATATATAACAGGATTCTATTTATAAGTTGAAGATTTTTATTGAAGTCACATTGTAAAAGTTATTTCCCTGGTATTCTGAGTTCTTAGGTTTTATATAAGAATGGTTTGTTTCCTGAGCAGTTACAGAAATATATGGAGATTGGATAGTGAATGAAACACTTTTCATATTTGCTTGGATGGGGGGAATGGGGTTGGAGGTGGAACCCACCATGTACATTTACATTTAAATAAATTTAAAGCCTACTTTAACAGATTAGCCAGTGCAAGGTGAAAGTTAGTAGTTTTATAAGAGGTTTTTTCTGTAAAACTGTCCCTGAGGGAATAGGAATTGATAATGAAAGTTGTCATATCTGGTACTTTGGAAGATGTTTCCTGTGTCTTTAAGAATTGCTTATGTACAAACTTTGTACCTGTCCATATTAATACATTTGAGATCAGATTTTTTTGTCTAAATTGGTTTTAAAGGCACAGACTTATGTATACATGTTCTTGCCAGAATATTAATAGATTAGAAGTCTTTATTTTAGTACTTTTTAGTGCCTTTTAGTACTTTTGATTTATTCCAAAAGGCTTGCTGTTTTATTTTGCTGGATGAAGCTACTGTTAACTTTGTGAGATACATGGCTAGGTCAAGAGCAACAATAACATACTGCAGGATTTATAATTCCACCTATGTTGTGGGTTGAGTAATATGCTGAATTGACATAAATAGAGCTGAAACATTTGATTTCTTTTTCTAAGAGCTTAAATGGACTTTGTTTCCCTTGAAATGTTGTTACTATGAGTCTAGCCTAACTAGGTGACAGTGTAACAAGATTAGTCTGTCTCAAGATTTAGTGCAACTTGTACGGATATTTTTGCAGGTAGAAAACTGGTAAATGAGTTAAAGTTTTCATTTTTCTTCCTAGAAGTCATTGTATAGGTGGTGTTAAGTGCTGTGAACTCCCTTTCTTAACTAAGCTTACTTTTCAATATTGTTTTGAATGTCTCTGTCAGCAAAAATAGTCCAACCTATACAATAGTTAAGGAGGGCAATTTGCATGTTTATGTTGACTTCTACCCCAAAGCATATGCTTGTGTGTAAAAATATTTGTATTTCCATGTGTATGACATAACCCCTTCAACTGCATCTGTTTCCTTTGGTCATATTTAGGCCAGCTTCTGGACAGTTTTGATACATTTTTAGTTAAGGACTGGTTTTACCCAAAGAGCAGAATTTCAGCCTGTCCTGCCATGTTTTGTGGAAAGTGCCAGACAGACGGCAATGTCAGGCTAAAGTCTTCTGTTCGAACAACAAGTTCAGCATTCACTTCTTTTCCAGCCTGGAGCTGGAGGTTCTCCCTGAACGATTAGACAGCTGTTAGTGCTCTGTAGCCTGCCTGCTGCCCTGCGGAGATGTTTTCCAAAACAGAAACTGCTGCTGTAGATTACAGGAGTAATAGAATGAATGGTACAATGTCTACACAGCTCTGGAAAGCAAAGACACACGTTTAAATGCCATTCCCGCTGCACAAAGCCAGGAATTGTGTTGTGTATCACTGCTTCTTAAGAAAAACCAATAAAAGTAGGTTTCTTTTATTGGCACATCTCCCAGTTTACTGATTTCTGGTTTGATACAACTGCTGTGAAGGACAGGTATGGCAAGACCTCTGCTAGCAAAAGGATGAGTATACTTCTGTGATGCCTGGCATGAATGTCAGGCTTCCTTTGGGAGCTTTTATTAGGTATTCCTGAAAATGGTAGCTAAAAGCAAATTTTTCAAGAAGTTACTTGATGAAACAAAAAAGCCTGGGGGCAGAGGCTGTCTGTCCTTTACATGCCTGTGGCGTACTTCTCAGTAGTTTTTAATACAGATAGAGTTTACAATATAACAAAGCTCTCTTTTCACCAGAGCTGATGACTTACGCCTGGCTTAATGTCGCTAATTTGCTGGTGGCCATACTGTGAAATTTATCACAGTTACTGTGACTGCACTCACCTGTGTGCAATGGACCTGCCTTCCCAGGGCTTCTCCTACAACAAGAGTGGATTTAAACTGGTGTTCATGTGGGAATTTTCTAAGACGATGAAAGTGCAGCTTCTGTCTACTGAAACAAAAATATTTTTGAAGGACTAATGCTTCTCTTAGAGAAAGTGGGAGATCTAATTTGCAACAGAAAAATGTCTATAAATTATGTTAATTCTTTACAGTTCTTAAACCCATTTGTGAAAAGTAATGTGACAATTCAGTAAGCAAATACTTAGCAGTATAAAATCTTTCTTGCTTGGAGAGTGGTTTATTTAACTGAAAATGCCTTTCAAGAACTATTGTTTCCTACACAGAAGATTCTGGGAATTTGTGAGTTTTTTTCCAACCTAGAATGAAAGACTACAATGTAAAAATAAATATAAATCTGTGTCTCTCATCATTTTGGGTGGTAGTAGTCCTGAGTAGTCTTACCTCAAGACTTCAGATTCTAAAGTGATGGAAGATGCGTAAGTTATTTTTCATGAGTGCTTTACACTTAAAAAATGGGAATTGGAAGAGAATTAAATCATAGGTGTTTGAGAAAGGCTAGATGTTTGGTTATTTAATGTGCATCATGGAAGTTTATTTTTTTCTTTATATAAGTTTGTTTGCTGCTGAAATATGTATATAGTACTCATTGGGGATGCATCTTTCATTTGCTTGTCTGTTGTTGTAGAAACCTACAGGTTTTTTATTGTGGTTTTGTTTGGTTGGTTTGTTTATATCATGGAGGGGTTTACTTAAATGCACCTTACTGGTCTTTGCCCTCTCTACCTGCTGGATCCTGTCAGCCTCTGGCTTGTTTTATATGCTGCCGGCAGGCTGTCTAATGCAGCAAGGTGCAGTAGGCTGCTCTAGCACACCACTGGGGAAGCTCAGGGTCCTCCTTGCTTGGGCTGGTCCCCACCAGCTGACATGGCCATGCAGGGAAGGACAGCAAGAGCAGAGGAGGTGGCACCGCTGAGGGACAGCGGGAAGGGGATGAATGCATAGATGCATTGTGGGGAGCGCAGGCTCAAGCTCTGGCACTTGTGCTGCCCAGATTTTGTTGCTGTTTGAACATTTTATTCTTTATACTTTAATTGGTCTGTTGCTGGTTTTAGGGATCTGTGGTAGAGCCTTGCTAACTGATTAGGTAAGGCTCTGGTTGATTCTGTGATTCTGTGTGAAAGGCAGAGGAAATTTATATAGTCATTTACCTTTTCCGTGATCCTTGTCTCAATGTCATTGTGGGCAAATAGCATTTTTATGTAAGGTGAGACCTAGAGACTTATAAGAATTGCTTTTCTTTGTGTGTAAGCCAGGGCAAGTTTCTTTCTGTCTTTCTAAAGCAGATAATGAAGACATTGTAACCATTGCTTGTTCTTGTATATTTTAGAGTGTAAGCTCTTTGGAGGAGAGACTAATACATATATACAAACAAACATATTTGCAGCACTTGGTACACTATGATCCTGATTTTATAAGGGCATTCCTGAAATTGGAATACTGACTATGATTGCTCTTTAGTCAGTTGTTTAAAAAAACAAACAAAAAAGACAAACCAAAACACATACACAAAACACCCCACACAAAAAACCTCAAACCCAAAACCCCTTTCTTATTAAAACACAATTTAGTAGCATGTTGCAGTTTCATGCTATCTCAGTGTTCAAACTCAAGACAGTGTCTCCTTTCTTATGCATAATGCTTATATCCATCAATTGAGAGATCATGTTTTTGTTTGAACAGTGACGAACAAAACACACTTGTTAAATAGTTGCAGTTTCTATTACCTTCCATAGCATTGTAGATGAGTAAAGCAATGAAAGCCTGTACTTCATTAAATAAAATCCATAATTGGATAAGTAAAATAATTTGAGTTACCATGTCATTTTTCAAAGTGCTGAAAGTCAAAATACCTGTCCTTTTAACTAATTTGTTCCAGCTGCCTATCCCTGTTAAAACTTATTTACAGTCTATGCTCTGTGTGTGCGCATGCATATGTGCATCTTATTAGCATGATCTGGTTAATAATGTAAACAAGATGTTTCCCTTCTAAGGTAGTGAATCAAATTTCTCAACAATTTGATAGACCAATGCAGCAGTTGTAAACGGAAAAATATAAAATACACACTAGTGTTCTCTACAAAGCCCATTTAAAATGTGAATGATACACAAAATATTTCTTAAGTTTCTTCAAAGAGTGCCATCTTAATGATGAAAAAGCAAGAGTTACAATGCTGACTCAGTTGCTGCAGTAAGAGTGATGTGGCATGTCATTTGAAAGTTTGGTTGGTTTGTGATTTATGGATATTCTTTAAGGTTTTGCAGAGTATGGTATAGGTGCTATGTAGTCTCTTAATAGAGATAAAAGATTAAATGTAGATGGATCTGTCATGGTGGTTATGTTTAGAGGATGTGAATAAATAGTTTGATTTTTTTTCAGCCTTTACTGAATATAGTTAAGAAAACTTGATTGGGGGGTTATTTCTTTATGGGTTCAGTTCTAGCTTTTTCTGAACTAGTTATGCATCTTCTATACCATTCCTCCTATTAGGTATTTTGCATGCTTTCTTCACTGTGGTACATCCCCAAATGTTATTAAAAGGTTCTGTCTTAGAAACAGGAATTTTTGCAGAAGTGGTGCATTATAATATATAAATGCATGTTGTTCAACCTTAAGAAACTGCTCTCACATTTTATCAAAATTTGTACATAAGTCCTGTTAAACACTTAAATACTGTTAATACCAAATGACTTAATGATCTAATTCCATTGTTCAGCTTTCTGAAATTATGTGTTTTGTAACCTTTGGTCTTTTCCCCATTTGTTAAGATTCTCTCTAATTATTTTGTTAAAAATCTGTCTTCTTATGAACTTGCATCCTAGTTTCTGCAATAGTCTGTACACTAAGGTAAATATTTTCCAAGTTGAAAGAATAGAGGGATGAGTGAACTTCTCTTAGTTTAATTTTCCATTTAAAAACAAAAGGCTGCTTTATGACAAGCAGAGATGCCAGTACTTTAAAAAAGTTATTCCTTAAACAAAATTCCATTGTGCTGAGAATGAATGATATTTTTCAGCCCAGACTTTTCTACCAAGCTCAATCATTATTCATAAGTCATTCCTGAGTCTGGGGATATAAATAAACAAGCAAACACACTTACCCTCACCAGTTTCAAGTGAATGAAAGTAAACTAGTCCATAGGTTAGATGTTTTGCTGCAGATGTAAGAAATTGGTGCCTTCTGTGGAGAACTGCCATTTGGAGAGCTAAAGAGGGGAAAGACGGAGTATAATAATGTAGGAAAGTCTGCTGTTGTGCTTAGGTAATAAAAATGTTTGTATGTGTGATTGGAAAATGAGATGAAAAGCACAGGAAAACAAGTATGCTTTCAAATGTTTGTCCTTGACTTTCTTGAAACTGTACTTTTAATAGGTATAATTTTTCTGTTATACTGAATGCTAAATGTAGTTATAAATACATTCGATACGTGATTTAAAGTTGCTGTCAAAAAATGAAATGTTATTATGTTTGGAATTAATATTTAAACTCCTGAGAACATCCCACATAATTTAACTATTCATATATATTCTTCCCAGTTGTAATCTTTAATATTTTGTACTCTGACTTTTTTGTCATTGATTGGTTTTCCCCTTTTTTCTCTGTCACTGCTACCTCTATTTCTGCAGGAACAAGTAGGTTATTGGTAAGTATTTCAACTAAATCAGACTTTACAAAGTTTTACCTTAGTGAGGACTTCTTTTTTTGACCCTCACTTACTTTGGTAAAAACTTTGTAGGCAACAGACCAATTGTCTGTAAATGCTGTGCTTTCTCAGGTCTCCATTATCGCCTTGTATGTGTAGTAGAGTAATAGTTTTCAGATTCTCCGAGAGACTTTGTCTTCTGCATGCTTTCCAGCAGCATTATTATCTGTGCTGTCTTCTAAGATGCTACCTTCTCCTGGGGCTTGCTCCTTTGTTCCTGTCTGCTGCGTTCCAAGTGCAGTGTTTACTTTGTCTCTCCCATTTCTTTTTTTTTGTAAGACCTTGTATGCATTTTGGCCAGTTTGCTCAGAAGACTTCTCCACGTCCAACAAGATGCTCTGTTTCACGTGTTCAGTTAGTCATCCTTGTCAACCATTATTCAGCCATTTTCACGTCATACCTCTTCCCCTTTAGCTATCATTAACTATACTCTCAGCATGGTGTAGCTACCCTCTCCTCTCTTATTATCATGCTTCATGTAATTCTGATCAGATTTGTTGCATTGTACGGTACAAGTTTTCAAGATATTTACATCTGTGCATTTTTAAAAAGTAGGACTCCATTCTTCTGATCTTGGAGCAGCTCTTCCCATACTTCCTTTTAAATGATGTGACTTCTAATGGAAACTTTCTTTAACACTAGTATGTTTTTTAAAGTAGTGATTTTATTGACAGTGTGAAGAAGGGAAGGGGAGTGTAGACAAACTGATTCCCTGTACTTAAAAGTTTGTAATTGTCTTGCCAAATGACTCAGTTACTCCAGAAGAGCCTACTTCTGGCAGCAGCAGACCGTTGTCCTCTCTGTCTTCCACAACTTCTGTTGTGAAATGATAAGTGCAAAGACCTTTTTCAAGTGTTTGAGAAAAATACTGCTCCAGGCAATGAGGCAAAATTGAGGGAGTAGGAAAATTAAAGAAGAAAGAAAATAAAAATACAGATTCAGGGGAGACTAGGAATGGGAGAGAAGAATTCTTCCTCCTTGAACTATGATGGATGAGTTCAGAATAAAAGAGCAATGGGAATATGTAGTATCTCTAAAGTAAGAGTTTTAAGGCATTTTACCTCCATAAAGTTTTCAGACCTGCAAGCTGACTTTGTCAGTTATTTGTCGTTATCTGGTAATGGAAGGACTAAGCTTGTTTGACAGGTTAATCTTGCCTGCCATGTGTAAGTAAAATACATTTGTGCCCCAAACCATTGACCATGCTTTCTGGCTACTTGCTTTCTGAATAAGGTAGTTGATTGGGCACCAAAATGTGTCCAACCTGGCTTAACTGCATTTCCAGGCAACTTTGTTGTCCTCCACACAGCTCTACAAGATTTCTCCAGAGTGGCAAGAACACCTTGTGTGTCCAGAAGCCTCTGAGGTGGTGATAAGGCTGGTTTCTTCCCATGCTACTGGTGTTACTCTGCAGGTGTGGCTAGAAGGGGACCTTGCTCTTATCTCTGCCAGAGATCTGACAATGAGAGACATGAGAGAGAGCAAAAGTTTATTTCCTTTGTTGCCCTTGATTGAGATTTTGGAAAGGAGTCATCACACCTGTATAAAAGAGAGAGATAAAGTGTATTCCTTTGGGTTCTCTCCCCTGCCTCCTTTTTTCCTTGGGAAAGATGCTATGGAAGTTAATGGTGTTCTTCTGGGGAAGGTCTTGTTGATAAGTGGAGGTTTTGGTCAGTAGTTGAAAATATACTTCTCAAATGTAGTAAGCTAAAATAAAAAATCATCTGGCTTTAGGGTGTGGGTGGAGCCTTTTTTACATGAAAACTGAGGCTTGCTCTTACCTGTAAATCTACCAAATGCAACTCCCAGCGTACCTTTATATTCACACTTGTCTGACTTCAGCTGCTTCTGTTCCATCAAGAAACTTGTGGTATGGATCTCTGCAGGAGGGAGTGACGTGTCTGAAATGCAGTTAATAAAGTAGCAAGTTTAAAATAGCTTACAAGTCACTTTAAAAACAGTTCTTGCCTGTGTGCTTGTTGGTGTGAAAATGCGAAGACTCTAGGAGTTTGGATGAAGGAGACTTGAGCAGTCTCTCATCTACCTTGACTACAGATACCTATGGATGATGGGATGGTGGGAGTAACATTCACTCACCAACACAGGTGGAGCTAAGAAGGTCTTTCCTCCTCTCTTGGGGTGCTTGCATCAGTTTAAAATGTCACTTTTGAAAAGCTGTTCCTTTAATAACAGCTGGTTTTATTTTTGCATTGAGAAGTGAAATCAAGCTTTCCACAGGTCTTTCGCACCCGTAATTTCATCTTCTGGTTTGCAAGATATTCTACTATGGGGCTTTTTTTCTCTCTTTTAATGGTTGTATTTATTCTTCTTCATTTTCTAAAAGTGTGCAGCTGTCAGTTACAATCATCATCATCATGTGTTATTTTTATATTGGTATTAGACACCTGAAGTTTTGCAGTTGATAAATGCTTTATTTATGAATAAGAAAATGTGTCTTGTTCAATTTCTCTTCTTCATTCTGTACTGCATTATTTTTCAGTGATTGCTACTGAAGATCTTACTTTCCCAGTTACCAAGATGAAGGGGGCTAAAGAAGTTATGTAGTAAGATTCTGTCTTTCGTAAGTTTTTGCTTAGGAGATGAAGTCTTATCCAAACATATCTTTTCTAATTATTCTGTGGGTTCCTTAACGAAGTTTTGGGTTTGTGTTTATTCCACATTTTATATATCACTCCTTTCCCACTGAATGCTGTGGGAGCTTTAAATTGGAAAATATAAAAGAAAATCCCTTGTTTCCCTCAGAGAGTTCACAGGTGTGTTTACTTCAGTTTTATTGCACTAAAGTGGGGAAAAAAACCCTCTGGATTATAAACACAATATCAGTAAAGGCTGAGAAGAAACTACTTGTGCTTATCCTGGTTCGGTTTTCTAGAAAAGACAGATTTTGGAATGCTCGTATTGTGTTTCTTATTTCTATTTGATTTCCTCTCGTCTCCTAAATTGAGGGGAATATCTATTTATTTTCATCTCCAGAAGCCTTTCCAGATGACACTGTGTTCTCTGGTCTGCAGCCATTGACAGCATAGGGAAGGATGGAAACTAGAGAACTAGATATATCTTTTCACCAAGACACTTTCTCCCTTCATAAAAAACTTCTGTACATAAAGTGGTAAACTTTCTCTGAGTAGCCACTTGTATTGGGAGCAACAGCACCCAGAAATTCTCTTGTGGAGGGTTCCCTGGGAATTGGTAATGCTATTTTTTTCTTTTACCTTCTAACTTGAAGCAATTTTTAAAATTTCAGTTCTCTGTTCTTAAATTTAGTGTGAAATAATTTTCATATTCTCTTTAATGGTTAGGGTAAAGTTACCAGGTAAGATGTTAGCTGTGTTAAAGCAATATGCTTTCATGTAAAAAGCTTCATGGTTTTGAGCTTAAGGAATTATTTATTTTGTCTTTCCATTTTTAGCTGCCTCAGGAGAAGAGAATTCTGTGGCCACATAATTCTGATAGACCATGTAGTCTTTACTGAAGCTTTTATTTCTTCTTCTTCTTCTTTCAGTTTAACAAATGAGCTTACAGAAGAAGGGAGTAACAGAGGTTTGTCTTCACTAAGACTGTTGTTACTTCTCTGAGGATCTGAATTATTTTCATCTATTTTTCTACTATTCTTACCATCTCCCTTTGTAGTCCCCTACACGACTGAATATAAAAGGAAGAAGTCGAGGCATTATGCTTTGACTTTAATAAAATATTTATGCTATTCTACTTTATAATCTCTTCAGCAAACTTAGAGAAAATGGTGTAGGTGAAAAAGTAGGTGGATGCTGAAAAAGTTGGAAAGAGAATCCTGTAACTGCTCTAGAAGGGCAACTGAAATCAAGTATCACGCTAGACTGCTTTGGGTCTGTTTTCAATAATCTTTTTTTGGAGAGTGGGCACTTTAAAAAGGAAATAGAATGACAAACTTTTAAGATATGAAAACACTGTGGAGGGTGAAATTGGAGTTCATAACTGTTTTTAACACGTCTGAAAACTGTTCATAATTGGTTAAAAAAAAGACAAATGAGAATTATTAAATGTGAAGAGAAATAAAACATACCACTAAAAAAATGGGATCTGGCTAGTAGCAATTCTGTTGAAGATTTAGGGAATGTTATGGGTCATGAGAGGAATGAGCCAATAATCTGTGGGTTTGTTTAAAATGCACGTGTACGTGCCTATATACACACACCTAAAGGAGATTTCTCTATGTATAAATAGATCTATATATAGAAACTCAGCACCTACTATAACAGAACCATGTGATAGGTAACTATTAATTTCTGCTTAGAACTTGCAAAGTCTTGGCCTGAAGTTATGCCAAGTTTTTGGCAATGCAATATTTCAAGGTTGGAGAGAGCCTAGAGGACAGCAATAGGAATGAAAGGTTTAGGCAGCAGGGCCTGTGAAGAAAGGTTAGACTAACTTGTTTGTTTTTCAGGCTAGAGGAAGGGCCCACATTTTCCAGTGTGAACATGTTTGGGTTTTTTTTAATACTGAGGACAGGTGCCGACTGTTTTCCATGTCTGCTGAACACATCAGAAGTAATCAACCTTTCTTGTGAGTGCAGGCTGCCAGATTAGAGACAAGGGAAGGTTTTTCCAGCTTCTAGAAACAGCTGATCAGCATTGTAGGTTGTTTAGGATGTCTGTGAAATATTTCACTAGTTGATTTTTAAGGGCAGATTAGATTGTCTAAGTATGTTTAACCCAGTTTCTCAGTATGCGGTAGACTTGGTGACCTCTTGAGGTCCTTTCTAACGTGTTTCTCTGATTATGTGAGGTCTTTTCTGTTTATTGTGGGGAGGGGATTATTTGTGTTGTTTTGGTTTAGCATCATTATTCAGGCTTTATTTGTGTGACAGTAATCTTGCATAGCACCCTCATACTGTCATATTTACTGGCTGCTGTGCTTCCAGATTGTCTATATTTACTTTTCTAAGTATCAAAGAACAACTGTAAGTATAGAAGTAACACTTGTCAGGCTTCTTACTGTCAAATACATTTTAGAAAAGTATGTGTATGCAAGGATTTCTCTTTTCTTATGACTTCTTTAAATGTAAACCAGGATGGATTTATCCATCTTATTTGAAAACACATGGATTCAAAATTTTAAAATACTAATATGTTGCATACTTATTTCAAAAGAACAGCTGGTCTCATTATACTTTTAGTTTTGTTTTTGCAACGTGCCAGTTGAGATATTTTCTGCTGAAGGCTTACTCTGATCTTCCTGATGCAGTCTTTTAGTTGGTACGGGTTCTATTTGTGGTTATTTTTTGCTACAGCTGTTTAATATTGGCTAAAAGGATCATCCGTTCTTCTGTACAAGTCTAATACCACATTAACATGTTTCCTGCATGTGCAGTTATGTGACACTCTGCACTGTATTGTCTGGAAGTTCTTAGCTCTGTTGTTTAATTCCCATTACAAAGTAGATATTCAAGAATGAGTGCCAATGTGATTTTGCAAAAAATATAGAGGTCCAGGAGTTTGTTATTCGTTGGATGGTTTTTGTTTGCTTCGCTATGCACTGAACTGCAAGTTAAACAGTCCGATGTTTGCAAAGCCAGGCAAACACAGGAAGATATCAATAGGAGGCTGAAATTGGTACAGATAGAGTTAGTAGCCACCTGTTGACCTGTGGATAGTTTTCAAGCCTGCCAGAGATTAAAGTTACTAGTTCGATACCTGCATGTGAGAGAAGATGGGATTTTTTGACTAACTGAAAGTTCATTTGCAAAAGACAGCAGTGTCTGAAGAAAGTGATACATTCAAGAGAAAATGAGAGATAGAATTCACTTCTGAATATTTAAGTCCTGCTATTTACACAGGTTTAGTTATATCAAACTTTCTGTGCCACCTAGTAGCCGTACTGTAACTTTCTGTTCTGTCTCTCTTTTCTTGTAATCGTACTTTTTTCCAGGATTAGGTTTTGGTTTTGGTTTAAGTAGTATGTTACTTTCAGCATTGCAGTCAGGGTTGGGAAACTAGATGATGGGAGCTTTTAAGAATTTGTCTCCCTGTCTCTTAAGCATGCAGGTGTAAAAGTCAGCTAGAGGCATGTGCTTGCTCAGGTCTTTCCTGTTGTACAGAAAGAGAATGGGGTGGGAGGTGGTTTTTCCCCCTGACTTGAGGTGTCCTCTCTGATGGGAGGAGGAAGGACAACTTTGTAGGGATATGCTGACAAACAGTGATGACTCTAATACAAAGGTGATAGTTCCTCACCTTGGATGAGGGATGCTGGATTTTTACCTATAACTATACATTATATCTTGTGCTCTCCTTGTAAAGAGAGTGAGAAAGTAGTCAGTTGAGCTTTGTGGTTTTTAGAGGACGCTTCATGTGATGCCACCTCATCTGATGACTACTTCCACTTCGTTGTTCAAATGTCTGTGGATGCATTGTTTATCTGCAAAACTCAGTAAAGCAAGTCATGTAGAGAGTAAGTTATTTTTGACCTGCTGCTGATTGTTAAAGTCATGTGAAAGTTTCTTCAAGTTATCGGAATTGTTCCTTGAGACTGGTAAAAACAAACATAGGCTAGAAATGTTGTTAGCCTGCTGGGCAGTGGTACAATAGAGTCTTTGTTCTTACAGAGTAGTTAATTGTAAACTGGATCATGAAACTATTGCCTTCTGATTTGAGGAAAGGTGGGGAAATACCAGCTTTTTTTAAGGACCTTTAACTGGCTTGTGGACAGTGTCAATTGTTCACTTAGTTACATTTTTCAAATACAGTTAAAAATAAAGTCTACAGTAAAAATATTTTTTTCATTGGGGTTACTAAAGGAGTTGGAAATGGTAATTTCCTTCACACAGAACATACACTCTGCATCTCTTGGGGAGAGATCCAGGAGCTGCTTATTGCAGCAGAACATTGTGAAGGAATGAGAAGTTGGATTTCACTTGTATTTGAAAAATGTTTCAGGAAGTGTTGCAAACTCAAGGTTGTTTTTCTGCTGTTATACTAGTCTCTGGCATGCAGCAGATGCTGGTCACTGGAAGCACATCTGTTCTACACAGCCACCTTTACCACTGGCAGCTAAGGCTTAGTTAAGTGTGATGTCCTCTAGTTCTTGGGTTCTTCAGTGTACCATTCCGCATGCCAAGGACAGCTACAGCAGTTGGATATCCCAAACTTGTGGTGTCAGGAGGATATTTGTAGTTGTTTCGCTCTTACCTTCAGATGTCCCTTGACACTGGAGAAGCCACAAGATACTATATTGTTAAAATATGTACTTATATTGCTAGAATGAAGACTGTTGACTAGGTTTGGGGGTATATGATAGTAAAAGCAAATTCAGCTGAATAAGTGGATAACCAGAAACATTTTTCACAGCTATCTGTCTTTAAGCATAGATTTAAGTAAAAGCATTATTATTACTAACCTGAGATATATACCTTCTTAATAACACTCTTAACTTTAGCAATGGTTCTAAACACCTATTGCTGGTTTTCCTTGCCCCCTGTCACTCTCAGTTAGAAGTGCTGATGAACCTAGGGAATAAGCTAGAAGGGTTCTGTCCAGAAAGCAAAGGGAACCTGTTAATGACTGTCCCAGTGCATAATTAGCCATGAACATAAATGTTAACTTGCTGTAATGCAGACGCTTTCTTCTGGCATAGCTGGACTGAGTCCGCACTGTGTTAAGGAAGTTATGTGCTTTTTCCATCAAAATATGTTGTCAATTATGTCTTACAGAAGCATATAAACGAGAATAATGCATGGATCTTAGTAACTCTTGAATAGACTTGAAAGTAATCAGCTGCGTTAGGCTGATAAAGTTTGAGAGAATATTTACCTGGGGTCAGTTGTTGAAGAAAACCATAACAAAACAGTTATGGGTGGTTTGCGGTATTTGTATGATTGAGATACTATTTTCAGTTTTGGTCATGTTGAGATGCAGCCTGGGAGGAGGAGGAGGCTACCCAGTGGCTGAATTAATTCTTTCAACTTTTTTATTTTCCAACTTGATTTTTTGTTGGTTTTCTTGTTGTTGTTGTTTTTTGTTTTGTTTTGTTTTGGTTTTTTTGTTTTTTTTTCCAAAAGGCATGTTTGGCTGTTAAATGCTTGTTAACCTGTGGTTGTAGCTATTGTTTGTAAGATGTGAGGTGGAGGAGGAGGATTGAAAAGTAAGGAGAGAAGAGCAGTATTTAAGCTGAAATGGAAGATTGACACAAGAAGAAATAGATATGAACTATTTATGACTAAAATGGGAAGAATCAGAACTGTACTTTAGCTCAGGAAGTGGTTTCCAGTCCATGTTCAGCTGCTGCTCAGAGTTCCTCATGGGTGTTAGCCGCTGTCTGTTTTGACTTGCTTCCTATTAGAAATAAAAACCAGTCTTGATAAATGAAGTGCATTACTTCTGTCAAGTGCTTCAGGTTACTTGCTTGATCTACATCTGAATAACAGTAAACAGCAAAGATCAAAATTCTCAGGCATCAGTAACTTGAAAGTGCAGCACCAAGTCGCTTGTCATCCTTGACCGACTCGGTTTGTTGTGGACTTCCAAGGTTAGAAGTACAAAAGTAATGAGCAACAAACTAAAACGTGTGGGAACAGGCCCAGATGTGGATGCTGGTGGAAGGTGCAGTGGCCTTTTATACAAACCTGCATCATTACTTTTCAACAGCATCAAAGAAGTTGCTTCTTTGCACTGAGTGTGGATTTAGATATTTTCACCATATGTTTTCGTGTAGGTAAACTTCTTAACAGCTGTTATGCATCAAGATCCATTTTTGTGGCTTTTTGTCTGTCACTTGTGTGTTAATTATTCAGCAGATCAAAATCAGTCAGACGTTTCTCAAACTTTTCTATGGACCATGAAACTAGTTTAGCCAATATTGTCCTTTAACTGGAAGTCTACTGGCTTTGGTAATGACATCGAGTATTAAGCAGTTTTGCTATGGACTATTGTGCAGTTGCCTCAAAATCCAGACTGTCTTAATTATTCCTTACTCCTTATTGCCTTAGGCTGTGACCTCACAAGCTAAACAAGGTCATGCTTGGCTAGGATGAGAGAAGTCAAATGAATTCAGCGCTACAGGAAATATTAGTGAATCGGTAGGTGAGGTGGCACCCCTGAGTTAATGTTTTCCCTGTACCCTAGACTGGTAAAAGATGGTGCACCTTGGATGATGAAATGTAAAACTGAGATCCTTTGTTGAAGTGTCAATGCTATTCCTGGTGAAAATGAATATGCTAATTTAGGGCTCCTGCCCAAGTTCAGATTTTAATGGCTATGTTCTCTCTACATTTCTAATTTCTGTTTTAGTAGATTCATATTATTTTCTTGTTCCTGTCTTAAACTGTTCTTAGAATTGTTGGGAAAGTTTGTATTCCAGAGGTGCTGACATGTTTGCAATTGGCAGCAGATCAATTTGCAGAAACGATGGTCCGTTTTGAGATCTTTGGCTATCAAGGGAGTTATATTAATTTAAGAAATGTCAGGTCAAAACTGAAAAGTTATCATACATTTTTCTCTTTCTTTTAATGTGTGCAGAATAGTTTTTCTGTTTAAATATACATATTTGCAACATGTTTGAGTGTACTCACACTTACATATTTTTATTTTCCATAGGATTCAAGTGCCCTGTATGTTCAAAATTTGTATCTTCTGATGAAATGGACTTACATCTTGTGATGTGTTTGACAAAGCCAAGGATAACCTACAATGGTAAGAAAGAAGTAAGCTGATAATTATTTATTCATTTTAATCATTAAAGTGAAAATAATTCTATTTAATAAGGTACTCTGGTAACTAGTTCAGTGGACTCAGAAATTATGTATGGTTTTTGCAAGTAGTTTATTTTTTCAAAATAATTCCTAAGACCTTGGTCTTTTCTATACTTCATGCCAATATAATTTACATTGTTGACTTGTTCCGCAAATATAAAATTTTTCTTATTTGAGTATGTTTATTCATTTTTTTTTTAACCACAAGATCACATATTTGTCAGTGTGTGTTTAGTGCCTGCTTGAGATATGCGTAGCTTAAATGTCCTCTCATCTAATGGCATCAAGTAGTGAGGTAGGTCAATCAAGTCTCTTTCTGAGACATTATTAAGGACTGTAACTTGATGCACTGTGCATTTGCACATTATTCAAGAAAATGACCCTTTCTTAAAGGAGCTAAAGAACTTTCTCCTCATTTAGCTGATTGTGTATGTGATACTTCATAAGGACTGGTAGATATGTATGTTTTTGTTATTTTAGTGAAACTTGCCAATTTTTTCCCTACTACTGAGTTTTCCTAGGCAATCTTTGATGCAAGGTAAACAGGACTTTTGCCTCTGTTGGGATCAAACCTTTCTATCACTGTGGCTTAGGCTGACGCTCAGTTCTACAGCAAGCACACAAAAAGGTTTTAGAAAACTAGGAATTAGAAAATCTTACTGAAATCTTAGTGCCTACTTTGCCAGAGCTGCCCTGCCATCAGGAAATCTTACAGTGTCTTCTGAATGAGCTTATAGCTCACCAGTCATCCGATGTGGAATATGTGAGAACAGAAGGTGATGAGAAAGAAATTGTGGAGGAGCGGGAAGTTGGATTGTTTTTGGAGCTGCACAGCAAAAAGTTGAGAGTCAGTAGTCACGAGCTACATCAGGGAAAAATCTGATTCAATGTAAAGTGGAAATGCTCATAATGAGGATGGTCAAACACAGCAGCAGATACCGGAAGAGGTTGTGCAACCTCCATCCTTGGAGATGATCTGCAATTGACTGAACAAGGCCCTGAACAACTTAGTCTAACTTGGTCCTGCTTTGAGTGAGGGGACTGGACCAGAAGACCTCCAGAGGTCCCTTCCAACGTAAGTTACTTATTACATAAATAACCTTCAGTGTTATAGGCTCTTTGACCCTCCTGGCACCTTGATGTTACAGCATCCTGCACTGGATTTTTTTCTTATTGGAACAAGTCTTGAGGGGTGATTGGGCCCACCTTATTCTTTGTCTGGATAGCAGTAATGCTGACTCTTAATTGAAAACTCAAAGCATATGATTTCAAATTGATTTATGAAATACATTTCAAAGCATAGCACTCGGGAAAAGTTTTTTTTTTTTTCTCCTGGTATTACCACATATACATTTTGGAAGCTTGGCTTCATCTAACAGAGGCACCTTTGTTTCTCTTTGTTTCACTTTTTTTAAAGTTTGGACCGAACATTTTCCAAAACAAGTTGATAGAAATTTGTGTACTGAGGGATGTTAAACACGAGGGAGAAGCAGTCTAGTCGCCCCAGTCAGGGAGGGATAATGCACTTGGGATCAGTTAGGGTGGAGCAGGAGGAGGCAGGCTGGCAGAGAGCAAGCTCTGGCAATAATCCAGCTGATGGGATGCACACAAATTATGCACTGACTGATGGAAATCCTTTGCCCCTGCAGCTTCCTACATGTATGTATGAGCTCACTCAGCTGACTAACCTTTTTTTCAAAAAAATACAGGAATTACATAATATACTCTCTTAGTGTCATTTATGATGTTTATTTGTATCACAACTGTGCCATATGCAGCCTCTTTTTTTCCTGCACCGTTTCTCTAAGCTGGCACACTGCTGGTTGGAGCTCCTTTGGGCCATCTTGTTGCCTTTGCACAGTTTCTTAAGTCACCAAACTTCTATATAAATGAGCAGAAGTAAGAACCGTGAGTGGCACCTGAAGACACTCTTTGGATAATCAGCAACACAACAAAAGCAGTTGTGGACAATGCAATATAGGTTATTACCAGCAATGTGTCATGTCTCAATTTAGGATTGTATAGAAAGCCTCAGAAACTCATTCTAGGAAACGGTTTTATATGCTTGAAAGGAGAAAACTACTAAATTACATAGACTGATTTGAGAGATGCTTACTTAGGGTATGGTCTCATTTTCATAAACACTTAGTAGAAGTGTGCATTGATCCTTGTAACTCCAGTTGGTTAGCTCCCAGAGTCATGGACTAAATCTTAAATTACAGTTTATAGCTGGTTACTTAAATTACTGCAGCACAAAAGAAGTGAGGTATGGCTCCAGAGTTGCACAGCGCTCAGTTATTACTTTATGGCATGACTGTAATCCTGTTAATGAGGCTAATGAAATAGAATTAACTAGCAGATTGTTAACTTAATCCCGCCATGATAACAGGCCCAGAATTGCATATGAATGTCTACATGCATGCACTTATTTTCTTGTATGTTTTGCTGTTTGCCATAATGAGGAGATCAGTAATGAATCTGCCTTTTTGTCATAAGCCATAAGAAAGGCATTTCAAGTTTTGCTTGAGAGAAGAAAAGGTGCTGCTATCAACTTTTGATACCTTCTTCCAAAATGGAAGGCATATCTTTATGCTTTACTTTCTCATTGTTATCTTAGCCTTATGCCGTACATACTCGCATAGAGTCAAGTAGGCTTCATTTGCTTGCTGGAGGTTCCTAGCCCTATTGCCACTAGCAGGAAAATATATTTTCTTTTTCTTTTTTTTCTCTTTTTCTCCTCACCTTCTTTTGTCTCTAAATTCTGTGTTGGAAGTAGTTGAAAGGAGCCTTAGACTTTGCAGATGGTGAGATGTTTAAAAACTGAGCAGTTGGATTGAACTATGCTTATGTCTTTTTCTGTTCTAGATGTGTTTCTTCATTATACTGTAAAAGTATTAGTTGTTCTTTCTAAGAAACAACAGGGAGCAGATTGTATGTATTTTGTCATTCTGAAAAGACAAATCTTTCTTTTTAAATGTGAATTTGAGGCATGCAGTCTTCCCCACAAAAATGTTATAAGACTGTCTAGTTGTGATTTGAAGTTCAAAAAGATTAATGAGTTCTCCCAGCCAATCTCTAATTGCTTTCTGAGCTACCTTTGTGCATTGCATTTGGCAGTAGGAAGGGTCAGTGAACTGCAAACTCTGGCAGCTGTCTGATTTACATGTGTTTTCTGAAAGAGATTGGTCACAAATTTGTCCCAGTTCTATGCTGGAGGTTGTGCTGATTTTCATATAAATAAATCAGTACATTTTATTAGCCTTATTCTTTCAAAATCATGTGACTTGCCTTCAACAGAGATCTCATTGCTGACTCAATTTGGCATGTAAAAAGAGCTCTTTCTTTATTCTGTGGAACTTTTTTCCACGTCTCTTACACTACTTGCGGTGCTCACACATGAACTGATGTCTAGGCATTTTGATACAAAAGCTGGTTAAATGAATGGAATTGCGCAAAAACATTGTGGTGTTTGGTGTATACGGTCTTAAATAGCCTTGCTTTTTTTAGCAATTAAAAGCTCTCTTCATACTATTACTTGCTGAGTTGCGGAGAACCCAGAGTAGGTTCCATGCACCAGTTAGCCACAGGCAAAAGCCGGTTTTATGAATAAGTGGGTTGCTTGCTAGTTGACAGATTTTTATTTTTTTTTTTTGAAAACCACTTCTAAAATACTATATAGCCATACCTATTCCTTTGAGCTTCTTCAAAGTGTTTAATGAAGCCCCTTGTGCCGTCTCGTCCCAGTTTGCCATGGTGAGTTACAGGGAGCCCACTTAAGGACTGCTCTGGCCAGCTTACAGGGTAGCCCTGTGTTTTAGTCAGACAGGGGCATTTACTTGAATTTACTCAGTGCTTTGGAAGAAACTTGCCTTTAATTCCTTGCTAATGATTAGGTTTTTAATATAATTATTGTTGGTTTTGTGTTGTTACAGTATTGATACTTTTTTTCCACCGGAAGATGTTTTATAAAAACTGACAAGACGCAGGAGAGACTTGTGACTTTAGGAGCACAAGTTTCAGGTGCTGGTGCAACCAATTCCTCTTGAAGAAACCTTGCAGTCGGTTCTGAAGTAATTAGTTTTTTTCATTTTAAAATTCCTTTGTTTGTTTCCCAGAACACTTTACAAGGCTTTATTATTATTATTATTATTATTAAAGGGCTGCTCTGAGAGCAGGGCCTGGCAGCTGGCCAGCTGGGGAAGCCAGTGACCCCGCAGAGCTGGGGAGAGCCAGTCAGCTCACCAGACTGGTTGGCTGGCTCAGCCAGCCGGCCTGTCCTCTTTCAAAAGTTTTGATTGGATTAGCACATTCCTGTGGAATATTTTGGGTTTCATCAAGTCAGCACTTTGTGTTGGAACGCTGTTCTGCTGGAAACTTTCTAAGCGGGTCCCCTCAAAGCCGCTTGCTCAGGGTGGTACAGCTATGACATCAGTGCTGCTTTCACTCGGACCGCTCTGCGTTTAATTCAGATACAGCAGTCAGCCTGATTATTGGCTGACATATTGTCTGACGATCATTTTAAGGAGAAAAGCTTTTTCTAGTGTAATTTCAGAGAGGGAGAGTGTTGAGACATCCAGTGAGTGAGCTGCTGGAGGTTTTTTCCCTTACTCGAGGTAACAACTTTACCATTCTACTTTTTAAATTAGAATGAGTGATTTTATTTTATTTTTTTTTATTTTTTTTAGCTCTGTTATGCCAAAAAAGAGCTGGGGATCAAACATCACAGCATGGATTACAAATATCATTTTATATTTGAAGTTTATCCAGCTGTGTTTCAAACAGAGCATTAGTATGTGGCAAGACTCTTACAGACAGAATATTGAAAATGAAGGTAGGTGTACTGGAAGGAAAACCTGAGTGAAACTCAGTGTTCTGTTCCTGTCTGGCAACACACTTTGTCATCTGCGCTATTCACATCTAACACCATGCACAGCTAGCTAAATATTCCTGTGCCATCTAACCCAATTCAAAGTGACTTGGGCCACAGCAGTGCAACTGATTTAGATTAGCAAGGAGGCAAAACAAGGTTTTGTCGTGAGGATTTAAATACACTGTTTATTCTAAATCAGTTTGAGGTATTGCGTTAAGTTTTGTTTTGTGAGGGATGAGAAATGCTGGTACAGCCACATGCTGAGGCCTGCATGTGAGTGAGTGTCAGAATCCTGAGCTGGAATTGCTGTATGAGCAATAATCCTGCCAGAGGAGTTGTCAGCTGCTAAATGACAGCCATAACGTATGCATATTGATCAAAAGTAGAGACTTGAAGATTGGCATGAGTCACCTCAAGGGCTAACAAAATATTTTTGAAATGTTCTTTGTGAATGGGACTGACCTAATTTTTTCTAACACAAGTTCTAAGTTTTGTTGATTGGTGGCTGTTTCACGTCTTTGGGGCAAGCTACTTGTGCTAAAACTTATTTGGTTTATATTGCTCAGTAGAAGGGAAGAAAAAATAACACACCTTAATCTAACGTTAGGACCACCAAAATACATTATTCTGGTAGTTCTGCCCAGTGCAGTGACTTGATTTCCTTGGTCACTTCATTGCACAAAAGAAGGGAGAGTATTTTACTCAGCAGGACTGATGCTGTCAACTGTTTCGACTGATACACTCAAAACTTCAGTCTTGAATGAAAAAAAACTGCTGACTTCAAGTTCACTTCTCTGCCAAGGTTCCTGAGATCATACCCTAAAGACCTTGCAAAAGGGCATCTTGCCAGTCTGCCTGGAAAAGCTTAAGCCTTCCTCCTTGTCCTCATCCTTTAATAGGACTAGACTTTAAGCAAAGCAGTCCAAAATAATACTAAGGTAAATCAGTTCTTTTGTTCCACTTTACCTGAAGTATAAACTTCTCCATATAATATCTCAATTCTTCCATTCTTGGAGTTTAACAAGATTCTTGCCTGAAAGTTTCTAGCTTCTTGCTATGCCCTAGATGGTTCTGTGCTCTGTTCTCAGGAGTGCTGAGGGAGAACATACTTTATAAGGTAGTTCAACAGGATGCATAAACAGACACTTATCCTGTGCTTGCAGTTAAAACAGTGACATTTACTCATCCTGATCTTGTGTACTCATGAACATCCTGCAGAGTATGTAGGAGGTTCAGTCAGTTTCCCTGGTGTTTTAAAACTGTTTTCTTCAGTGGTTCTTGAAAATAATTAGAACTGTTGCACATCTGTTAAACTTTGAGATTTTGCTTAATATGACGACAGTAGAACATTACTATAGTCAATAAAATGTTAATCTTGGACATTTGCACACCTGTTGTTCTGTGAATTGGTATAATGTCAGCTCAGGCTTTTCATAGCTCGTCCTGCAAATAATTGTTACAATTTTAAGGAGCAAAACTGTGTTTGAAGAATGTGATTAAAATATATTGATTAGTTTGTACTTCCTCTCTTTGGGAATTGTTGACAACATTTGAACAAGGAGGAGCACAACCATGTAGGCCATGGATAGCTACTCGTCTAAACCAGATGGCCAAGAGGAACAGTGGCAAACTCTGGCCCTTCCTCCCTTTTGTTCAGAAAAGCCTTATTTCCTTCCAACCATCCCAAATCTCTCCTTCAGCAGTTTTTGGTACCTCACAGAAGAGCACCACTGCAAAAGCAGCCTGTTAAGAGTTCAAGTTTGTTGGGAGGGAGATGGTTAATTTTAAAAAGTAGCACTGACAAATGTCACTAAATAAAACCACAATGAAGTTCAACATGTACCTACCTCCTAAAGGCGGTAGGACCTGCTTCAGTGACCCCATTTCAGCCTCAAGTCAGCGGATGAATTGGGTCAGTCTGTGATAGCATGGAGTTGCAGCACTTTTAGAGGCTGCAGTGTCTTATCTTTCCTTCACACCCACAAACTGTCAACCCTTTGCTATGGAGTCAAAAAGTAAGTTGTGTATTTCTAATGGTATCGCTGTGAAGAAACCTCCTGGAATGGGAACATAGTGTAACAGAGAGGGAAGTGCTTCGGTTGTCTGAACAGCAGTTCCCAGAACTGCAGACTGCCCCATTTATCTTAGTAAGATGTAGTCTCGGAGGTTTCGTGGTGGTGGTTGAGGTATCAGTATTGCTTATTATTTTGCTTTTCATGTAAGAGACAGGGAGGCATAGATTTGTAAAGAAGCTATGACAGCTCACTTTCATGGTTCAGGTTGGGGGTCCTCAATAGATTATGCTGAATTTTCTTGCTGTAATGAAGTTAACAAGCTTGGATCCTATTGAGGAGGACACACAGCAGAGATTACATCCATTCATATCTTAAACTTTTTCTCTGATTTGTTGTGAACGCAACTTATTATTTTAATGAACCTCTGGGGAGAAGGATCTTTGGTGGGTGATTCTGTATGTATTTTCCTTCGAGTCAGGCCTAAGTCAGCTAGACTGAACTTCCTGTGACAGAACCATTGCAAATCACTCCTGGCCAAAATAGCTGCAATGTCACCTCATACTTAATTCAGTTCTTGGGAGTGTGACAACAATTTTTTCCTCAGTACATTGGAATCACCTTTATATAAATGCACACATGTGCCATGAGAATATTTTATGTGCAGCACTGGAGAAATACAGTAAAGCTTTTGACAACTATAGAACAAGCCTGCTTGTTTCTGAAAGAAATAGAGAAAATAGGATCATTCATGTGCTGAATAGCTCAAGTTGTTTATTTTCCTTATAAGCAACTCCTAACCTCAGATACTACCATTGTCTTGCGTTGGTACTGACAGTGCTGCTTAAGTCAAATGACAATTCTTGTCCTAGAAAATTACAGATACACCTGCAAAACAGTGATGCAAAGAACAGCTGCGGGTGACAGGAGGAGCGATTCAGATCGGATTAGAAGGGGAACCGCTATACCACGCTGTATGTCATTGTGTTTCCCTTATATAATGTCAGCGCAGTGCTGCATGCGGTGGAAAAGCTCAGGGATGGTTCTGTTGGCTCGGCAGCAAGCGCTCGCTGTGCCGTGACTCTGCACCATGTGACGCGGGCAGACAGGAGCTACCTTCCCCGTCTTACACTTAATCAGTCTTAGCTTTGCGAGGTCATTGGGAGGATGTCATAAATCGCGTCTGCAACTGCTGCAGTCTTGTGACTGCTGGGAACCTAGCTTCAGGGGAAGTCGTGTTCCTAGTTTCATATGGTAATTCTGCAGTCTTTAAAGCTGATAGCTATAAAACCTTAAGATTTTACTCGTTCATTAGCAGCAAACTGACTTATTTTTTGTAGTTGCTCTGTGGAAGCAAAACCCTTGAAAATACACAGTTTTTCTTAATCACAGAATGTTAGGGATTGGAAGGGACCTCGAAAGAATCTTAGAGAACAGGTTTCAGTGGCTGGATTTTGAAATTAAACTACTTGAAATCTTTAGGTTTTTAAAAAATAAATACCAAACTACATCTTGCTGAGACCGAGTGATCTATGTAGGAATTTCATGGTATTTCCTTCCCTAAATCCCTCACTGTTTTGCAGGAACTAGAACAGATTGCTCACAGATCAAGATTGTTGTTTTTTTTCTAAAGAAATATAAAAGAATGGGAGGCACTCTTTGCTCACAAACTGCCCTAAGGGCAGATCAATTGAAAGTATTGCCTGAAATGTCATATGGAATTTATTCTTCAGATTATAATCTTGCTTTAAAACCTGCTACACTTTGATTACTTAAATAGCCTTGTGCTTCTCAGTTGGCAGACTCAAGCCTCCAATGACAAAAGAAGTCCAGTCCAGCTTTTGCAGCGGGTTTCAGTGGTAGAACAAGTCTAGTTCTTCAGAAACAAACTGGGTGAAAACACTATTGATGTGCTGGAGTATCTCTGTCCTAAACTGGGGATTATTATCACTGCTTACACAGGAGAGAATGTTAGCAGTTTTTAGTATTTGTATCAAAATCCAGTGATTCTAGAACAGCTGTAAATTGCCTTTTGACAGGAATTACATTGATTAGATATTGACATAGGTACAAAATACTAGATTAGCCTGCTGTATGCTCCATGGAGGAACCTTCTTGCTCCCCAAAGTTTGCATTTCTTTGTCTCACATGGATACAGATTTGTTCAGCTGCAGTAATAACCCGAAGTTCTAACACACAGCTGAAATACGAAAAACTTCACTTGTGCTAGATTTTGTGCTGAACTGTATTAACTTATGAAATCTTGTTAACGTTTCCTCATAAAAGCCTCAGATAACTTCAGTTTTAACCTGCACTAATAGCTATTTGTAATTTAAAGCCAAATAAAATTTTCTTCATTTCAACCATGTTCCTCATCCCCTCCCTTTCTTGTGTGAAATTTCCTTAGATAGTTTTAATGTATAACATTAAATATTGGATATCCTTCATGTAGCTAAGCAAAAATGTAGTATTCATTGATCATTTTTGGTCCATAATCGTGTTTATTTGTTTGGACTGAAGAGATGGGGGTGGAACTGTTTGGTTTACACTTTAATCTTTTTTTCTTCTCAGTTCCAAGGAAGTCTGTTTCAATCTACAGCTTTATTAGCTGCAATGCCTTGTTGTCATAATGGTGTCCAATAGTTCTGCTAGCCTGTAAATTTAAAAAATTAGGAGAAAAAAACCCCAAACTTTAATGTGATTGTAGAAATACACAGTCAGATTATGTGCATAAAACTTTGAACAAATACCGGAGAATTGTCTTCGAGGACTTTTGTTTTTTTAAAACACATCTCCCATGTTAATCTTTTTGTATTATTATTTGTGAATGATCATGACTGCTGAATACTACTGAAATTATGTGAGTGTCTTCTCTTTGACTTAATTGCTTGGATCCAGAAATTGATGCTATTTGCTTTGAAGTATAAAGGGAGGGTTTTTTTCCCCTTCTTGAAATTAAAGACCCACATGCTTACTGGGATAGTAAAAACCTGTAGGTAGCTGTTAGCATCAGAAATACTGTATCTCTGTGCTTGCTGGAATAAATGATAATATTGGATTATGGGTTAGTGTAGAGCAGAAGAACTGGGTAACTTTGAATCCTCTGACTCAGTACTTAATGTTATCAGAACTTTTTGCATTCAGAAGTGTTTCTCATTCTATCTATATCGCAAGGATAATTGCATTTAAAATAGGAATAGCTTGTAAAAAGAGCAGTCTGTCTGCTATGAACAGAAAAGACAAGTAAAAATTATGCAGTGATTTATATCCCTGTCTTGTGTATGCACGTTGACAGCAGACAGTCAGTCTGTCCAAGTTAATTCTGATCTCAAACCTGCTAGAAAAAGCTCCCTGTAGGCCTAGCACCTGGCACTGGGGTTAATAAGCCAGACTTTATGCACACTGAGTTTTGGCACCAGCGTTTTCATTGTGTGTTGCTCAGTAATGCATCATATCTTCCCTAAGAATAGCGTCTTAGTCAAACACACCTGTTTTTCTCCCCTCCTCCTGTTTCAAGCTTAGGCTTATAGTTTCATCTTTCATGCCATCATCCTTAGTGCTCCATGTGCATTCATTTTGCATCAGATCAAACCAAACTCTTCTGCAAGCTTGCAAAGAAATGAGTCACTTATTTGGCCAATGTTAAAAGACGGGAAGAAAGACCTGGCAAAAATCATTGTGCTCATAGCACCTGTAGGAAGCCTGGAATAGGAACTTCAAAAGGGACAATGTGAACAAAACACTGAATCAAACCCTACATCCAACTTCAAAACAAGTCACCATTAAAGTAACCCTTGTTCCCCAGAGTAATAGAATAGCTAACTGCATCTGAGCTTCTTCATTCCCTCTCTCTTCTTCAGGGATGCTATTGCCCTACCCTTTCCTTCCACAAAGGTTTCTAATGCTCCCACTGCATCTACCTGGTGTTTGTTGAGAGTTCTTATACATTTCATTAGGCAAGCACGTCCCTATCACACTCTCAGCTCATCGCAGGCCATTACAAGAGTGAAACTTCTTAACTGAAAATCATTACGAAGCGATTCCTATGACTTCTGGCCATAGTTTCAGTGATGGCAAATGGCTGAAGCCTTGCCATTTGGAAAAACTGTGTTCTGCAGTCTTTTTAGTCTCCTCTTGTGTTGGGGATAAAACAGGCTTAGTCACTTCAAAAAGATGATGAAGCAAGAAAGGTTTTCTAACCTCAGTGGGGATCCTTTTCTACAGTCACATCAACATCCTGCATTTGCAAGATCTTTTCCAATTTAGATCTTTCCCTTCGATTGATCAAAGACAACCATCTTCTGTCGTACCTACTCTGCCACATCCACGCTCTGCTTCACTTTCCCAGTCTTTGTGAACACTGTTGGTGACAGCATCTGCTCTTGATTTGGAAAAGCTGCTCATTTTGACAGGCTTGAAGCATCACAGTTAAGTCTTCCTTCTGACCACAGAGCTATTAGAAGAGGACTGTCTGCACAGTATATGAAAGGAATCACTCTACTCCTGACCGCAGTGGTATCTTTTCCTCATTAAATCATTAACTCGGGTTCCCAAGTGATTAACTACTAGAAGAAGCTTCTGTAGATAAATACTCCTGGGGTTTTATGCCTGGTTGGTTGTGGTGGGGTTTTCGTATGTGGGGGTTGTGGTTTTTTTGTTGGTGGGTGTTTTTTATTTTGTTGGTTTGTTTGGGGTTTATTTCTTTGATTTTGTGGGAGGGGGCAGGGTTTTGGATTTGTTTTGTGTGGATGAGATGTGTGTGTGTGTGTTTGGTGGTGGGTTTTTTTGTTTGTTTGTTTTTACCTTTGGTAAAGAAGTAATCTACTCTAAGCAGGCTAGATTTCAAGTGTCTCTCGTCTTTCTTGAGTGTCCCCCTCTTGGTGACAAGACTTAGTTTCTGCCCATTGCTCAGGGGAAAACCAAATAGTTCAGGCACCTTTGGACTGGATCTCTCAATTACAATCCCAGGTTCTTAACAGGCCTAAATCCATTTTTTCATCTATCATAGCAGTTTCTTAGTGATGGCACAGGCTGAGAGGTACATATAAGTAGCCCTTAAATATTATGCTTTATTTTACTCCTCAAAGATAAGAAGCATTGTTTAGCAACGAATGAAAATTATAGAAAATCTGCATGCATGGATTCTGCTCTGGTATTTTTTCTTGCCTTCTTCTGTAATTTTCCTTCATCCCAGTTGTCCCAAGCTCCCTGTAAGAAGCAATCCTCTCTAACTGGAGCAGACTCTGTCAGCAATGCATGCTGGTTGCCCCTGGCCATTTATTCAGCCACTCCTTCTTTTGTAGCATATTTGTGGTGTAAGATCCTCTTTGATGGTAAACTGAGCCTTGAGAAGTGTAAATTGTTCTTACCTGATGGAGCCAAGGAGGGGAGGGTATTCCCCAAGTGATAGCTCCTTGTGCTGTTTCCTCAGGAGTCTTGTTTTACTGCTGTTTTCTTTCTTGTGGGTTTGCCCCTTTACGTGCTCCTTTTTATTTAGCTCCTGACATTCAAAATTAATACATGATAACTCAAGAGGTCATGTGATATTGATTAAAACCCAAGAAAATAGCCTAAAGGCAGCTTCCTTGTTCCATGCACTGCAGTAAGCAGCTTTTCAGATGGTATGTGCTGGGGTACACCATTCATGATGGGGTTTCACGGTGGGGCAATAGTTTGGTACTGCTGCATTCGAGGCATTTTCACCCAGTTGCCTCCTAATGAGACCACGTTGAAAAGTGTTTTCATTTCCCAAGACTAGTGTTTCTGAAGGGAGAGCGGAAAGCCTTGGGACAAACACAGAATGCCAAGGAAGACTATTCAAGAACAAGTTACCCCTTGGGTCATTCAGAACACAAACAGGGATCAGTTCAGTTGGAACGGCGACTTAGTACAAGATGGGTAAGGCTGGCACAAAGTCTCTTTACATCATGTTCTGGAGGACAAGACTGTTTATTTGTGGTTTGTTTGTGAGCAGATGCAGCTCTTTGACCTATATCTAGACTAAAATTTGACAGTTTAGGGACATGGTACTTAGAAATGTGGTGAACAGAACTTATCTTCAGAAGTCAGTGCAACAGGAGAAAGTTGTTTAGCTGTATTGAGATGATTTAATGGTGAAGGGCACTTCAAACCACAAGAAGAATGATTAAACAGAAGCTGGAAAGACTGTAGCTTAAGCAGAAGTTTCAGACTCAATCACGTAATTGTCGGTGTATCAAGAGCTAATCTTGAATCACTGTAGAAACGCATAGTCACTCCAGCAATAAATCTCAAGACAGGAGCACAAGACATTCATGTCCAATTGGGTTGATAAAATTTGTCTTGTATGAGTACCTATTTCACCTCAGCACTTTCTACCAGAAGAACAAATACGGGCCAAAAAAGTTGTTAGACTGAGCAGGATAGCATAAGAGCGACTGTGGATGTTGTTGCTTGGAAGTGAGGAGCTTTATTTCTCAGACTGCTTGACCTTTTTTCAAAGCCTAGCTCTTCACTGGGAGTGCTGGGGTGCAAACTTGACTTTGTCTGTGAGGAAGGTGTCTTAATGGGGCATTGTGTGAAAACTGTGTTATTATTTAAACTCAGGATTTAAATTTTTTTTTTTTGCAGAAGCGTAGCTTGTATTGACACCATCTATCGTAAAGGTGCAAATAGATTTCCATTGTGACCACTGATGAAAACCCCTTTACAAAAGAACTGTTTCCCTCACTGCACAAATCCCTCTCCTCCCTATATTATTTAATTTACCTAATCAGAATCGTATCCAGGTAGCTAAGACTATACAGGCCTTTATACTCATCCTGCTCCCTAAAATTTATTTCTATCGCTGCTATTTCAGTTTTTATCTTTACTCAACAGAAAGTATTTTTTTCTCTACCATACACCTGATCATTATCTGTCTGAACAGGAAGCATCTAGCTATTTCTCAGAATTTGCTTCTGAAAGCTGAGAATGTCCCACAAAAATCTAAATCCAGTTCTTCAAAAGTTGTGTTAGCTGAGGAACAGTGAAACATCTGCAGCGACCTCCCTCTAGCTCAGTGCAGTATTGTGATGCAAATATTGCCACTTAGGCCTTATTCTGCACATACTTCTCTTGCGCAATTTTGTTTTGTCTGCTCCCTCCCATTTGTGTTTTAAGAGGAGAGAGCACCAAAGTCTGTAGGCAATGTTTGTGCAGGACGTGTTTCACGATGGGTATCTGTTTTTGTATAGATATCTCAGTCTTGGACCAACACTACGCAAAGTGAAAGGGAAGGGGGAGAACAAGGATGACACTTGGACTTTGAATAGGAAATCATAAGGGATTGATCCGTTGCAAAGGGTGAAGAGTGAGATGCCAACCAAAGACTCCAAAATTCACCAAACGCTTTGTCAGTATTTGAGGAAGTGTCACATTTGTTGTAGCTGCTTCATTTGGTTTAGAGAGGTTATGTTTTTGTATATTGTGGTGGTGAACGTGTTTTCAGATTGGTTAAATTCTAGGTATTACCGTGCAAGTCATGAGCTGGTGTTGAGGGTTATCATATGTGGCGGAAGCACATACAAAGTTGCAACATGTTCTTGTTTGATTAGCGTATGGGTATTAGGGGTTTTTTTAAGCAGTATAAAAGGGAATTTGGATTGAAGTTAGCAGAGTTGAATTCTGAATTTTCACATGCTCAGCTTTTTGGTGTTGAGAACGCTGAAAACCACTTAGCTGTGATTCAAGTGAAAACATTAGATGTTAAAAAATGGTTTCCTTTTGCGTCTGATATAGAGGAGGTTGCTTGTATTAGAGCCATAGGAAATGTTTCATAGAATCATTATGGTTGGAAGAGACCCTGAGGATTATCAAGTCCAACCATAACCTAACTCTGACATTAAACTGTGTCCCTGAGAAACTCATGTATGTACCTTTAAAACACCTCCAGTGATGGTGACTCCACCACTTCCCTGGACAGATGTCTAGAGCTTGATTTCTCCATTTAAAAACAAGCAAAGGCAGTCTCTAGTATTTAACTGAGAGAGTTTTTAGTAATCAGCGGCAAAAATTAATGAATGTGTAAGAGATATATGGCGATATATACCATTTAATTAAGTGCCATCAGTATTCTTTAACCTCTCATGGCTCTTGTTTTACCAGTTTTAATGCTGATAGGACTGCTCAGAAGGTATGATTTCATTGAGTTTCAGTCGTATTCTTGAAAGGGTGCACTTTTGTGGTGCCCTTCCCAGTTAAGCTAGCTGCAGTGGCAGCTTCCACAGACATTTAAGCTTTTAAGTTTTAGAAAAAAATACAGATATTTTGAAAAACTGTCGTACTGGATTAGGTCAAAGGTCTTTCTAACTTGGTGTTCTGTTTCCAGTGAATGCCCAGAGAGAAATAAAATACTGCGGCTATAAGGTGATATCTCCCCAAATACTATCGCTGTCTCTATGATTTGTGACTTGGGGTTTCCTGAGCCTAGGGCTGTATCTATCTGTGTTTTAAAAACAAAAAGCAGTAGCACAGATTTGAATGACTTAATCCATAAGGTATGTACTGCATGAGCTTTTGCAGTCCTCAGCTTAAAGACAGACTATTTCATCACAGGCATTGCCTATGATTTTAGCCGTGGCTGAGCTGATGGCTTTGATAGTTGTTGGATATATTTTTCAAAAGTTCTAGAAAAAGTTTTTACTTGGTAAACTACATGCAAAATTGCCAGGATGATTGTCTTGTAATTCAGCGCCTTCCTATTTTGCTATAAATGCAGGAGTGGAATAGAATTTCTTTTTCAGTAAAGAGCAGAATTCTAGGAGGAAAAATTACTGACAACCAGAAGTTAGAACAGTAATATTATGAACCAGGGATAGAGGCGAGGAGTACTTGAGCAGACAAAGTAGGGAAAGACTACGCTCTTTTGCCAGAGTTCATCTTTGACACCAGTCTTTGGCTAGTGAGTACTTGTTCAAACAGCTGGGAAGGTGGAGGAGTGTTTACCTCCCATTCGGTGCAAGGCAGATGGATGTGGGGGTGCGGTGAGTGTTTGTGTATGTACCCACGCGTGGGCGAAATGGAAAAATGTGGCCTCTGCTTACTTCCTCTTCCCACTTCCATTTAAGTAATACACACATATAAATGTTTTAATCATAACATTGATGAAATCTCAAACTGTTCTCTTTTTTTTTTTTTTAAGAGAAAAGAGAATAAGGAGAAAGAATAATATGTATCTGCTGAATCACTCCACTGTACAAAAATATTAAACAAAAAAATTGTTCAGACTGCAGCATTTCTGTGTAAAACGATTTACACATTTTTCCATGGATGATATGTTTAAAAGTCAGTGTTAAATGGCCCTTAAACTGACTTCCATCTGGTGTAAGCCAGTGTTGGTACAGGAAGGTGCTGTATGAAACAAGTGCAGAACTGAATCCAGGTCTAACAGGTTTTTTTACTTCTTTTTCTTTATCTGGGATTGATGATCCAAATCATCTAAAATGGTCAGAAGGAAGTCAGACCCAAAATATCATAGGTCCATGAAGGATTTGGTTTTGCTGTTGTCATTCTATATGTGTAATTGATCGTGAGCATAATTACACAGGTTCTGAGTCTGTTAATGTGCAGTGCCAAGCTGCATGTGGGCATTTAGAGCAGTTGAGTATTTTGTACTAATTCCTTCAGTATTTACACTTTTCTGTTGTGTGAGAACCTGGTAGGATTTGTCAGGTTAACACAAGAAGTAGGGAATGTCAACTCCTCATTATTTCAGAGGAAGACCATTGAAGCCTGTTAACAAAATCTCTTCTGCAGGAGTGGCCGGACTGGGCAAAGCCCAGTGTGTGCCCAGCGGCTTATCCCAGTGGGAAAGCCTGGGGTGAAGCAGGAAGGGTGGCAATGTGTGCCAGGGGGCTTATCAATACAGGCTGGGGGATGAAGGGGTTGAGAGCAGCTCTGCCAAGAAGGACCTAGGGCGCTGGTGGATGAAGGATTGCACACAAGCCAGCAATGTGCTCTCACAGCCCAGAAGGGGCTGCAAGTATCTTGGGCTGCATCAAAAGGAGCGTGGCCAGCAGGTCAAGAGAGGTGATTCTGCCCCTGATCTGCTCTGGTGAGACCCCACCTGGAGTCCTGTGTCCAGCTCTGGAGCCCTCAGTACAGGAAAGACATGGACCTGTTGGAGAGGGGCCAGAGGAGGCCACAAAAATTAGCAGAGGGCTGGAACAGCTCTGCTGTGAGGACAGGCTGAGAGAGCTGGGGTTGTTCAGCCTGGAGAAGAGAAGGCTCTGGGTAGACCTTATTGCGGCCTTTCAGTACTTAGAAGGGGCCTGTAAGAAAGATGGGGACAGACTTTTTAGCATGGCCTGTTGTGATAGAAAAAAGGGTAATGGTTTTAAACTAAAGGAGAGAAGATTCAGGCTAGACATGAGGAAGAAATGTTTTACACAGGGTGATAAAACATTGGCCCAGGTTGCCCAGAGAGGTGGTAGATGCCCCATCCCTGGAGACATTCAAGGCCAGGCTGGATGGGGCTCTGAGCAACCTGATCTAGTTGAAGATGTCCCTGCTCATGGCAGGGGGCTTGGACTAGATGACCTTTGAAGGTCCCTTCCAACCCAAACTATTTTATGGTTCTATTGTGCAGTTGGGCTGGTATTGGCAAGTGGGAGGCTAATGGCAGCTGGGAAGAGAACAGGAGTACTGGAGGGAAGAAAACATAATGCCAGGGCTGGTGGGAGATACAAATGTTTAAATTGGCATCTTGCCCTTATGTTAGCCAAAAGATGCAGAACCTTGTTAAATTGCTCAGTGGGAGTTCAGACCCAAGTGTTGTTCAGTCTGAGGAGTGCACGATAAGCCAGGCTTGTACAACAGAGAATGATGGGCTAGCAGTTCACAGGGATGCTTTCTTTTATAAATTACATTTTATTGGACAGCTTTTTAATTTTTGTTATCAAACATTGACTAAATGCTTCCCTTTTAAGAGTACTGAGGGAGGGAGGCTGGGGTTTAATTCACTGGAGGTATCTTTTGTGTTGGGTACCAGCTGCTGATCTGATAAAGTGACTCCGTGGAAAAAAATGACTTTTATTAAATATGCTCTGTGTATATGATACGTGCTTGAATTATTAATGGCACTTCTTCCTGCAACCTAACTGTGGGAATAGAGTGGATCTGCTCACAGGACTTTCGGCAAAGTACTTGTGCAAAGAGCAGTCTAGAAGGGTAGAGTCTGAGAGCTGCAGGCAAAGATTAGCATCTCTGTAGCGAGACAATACTGTCTGGAGAATCTTTGCCTCCTGGTGTCAGATATTAAAGTATCTTTTTATAAAACAAAACCAAAACAACCTCACGGAAGTATTTATCCTTAGCACCCTCTTCTGGGCAAGTTCTTAGTGTCAGGGTTGTCAGGTTGACAGACAAGAGTTCTTAAGATCTCTTGTGTTGTTTTAAGTTGCTTTGTCTCTTAGGTATCTCTAATGTTCTCAGAAGCTTACAGCTTGTGATATTAATAGAACAAAAGAAGCAGTTTCTTAATACAATGCCTACCAAAAATGTTACCATGTAAAATACATTTTTAATCTTCTTCATTGTGGTGGATATATATTGTTTATTATTTTGTTTTGAATATTTTTCTTTATAACAGTTTACCTCATGTTAGATATTCTTCACATATCCTTATGAAGATGCCACACATGTGGCATTATACAGCATTTTTAACATAATCAATGAATATATCAGAGACTGAAATAAGCACTGTGTTAGAAGCACAAGCACTTGCAAGACAGCTTGCTGCCAGTCTAAGGGAAACAGGTAGACCTAATTTCATTTTACGTTTTGCTGCCATGATAGCTTTCTAGTTGTCTGCTTGTCATTTTTCCTGTGTTTAGAAAACCATAGTAATGAATATTGGAGCCACTGGAGAGAATAGTGAAAAGCTGGTGGTTTCTCAGTCATACCTGGCAACTGTATTCTCCATAAGCAGTCCCTTTAGACTTCCTTTGGTTAAGAAGGGGAAGATTTTTCCCATGAAACTGTGGAAATTTGAACACATGGGCTTTATTTTGCCAAGCATGCACCTTTCTGATCTGTCAGAGGTTGGCAGTGTGGTTGCTGCATGGTCCCTTGTGAATGCTCTGTGCACTGCGTGAGGTCACCTCTAACTGGGACTTTAAACTTGCTTCTGGCAAACGGGGCCTTACATGATCTCCTATTTTGCTTTATGCTAAGACTGAATTCCGCATCACATGTTCTGGTGAAAAAAAGTGGCCAAGAATGAATGTTTTTATTAAAAATAATAAATTTTCCCAGAAACTTCTGTGTGAAAGCCAACTCCTGTGCATTCCTAGCAACTTACTTTTTCCTCCTTTGTTTTGGGAATTGGTAATGCTGCAAAAAAATCAGTATCTCCAGGAATTTAGGGTCATTGGAACTATAAAGCACTGATCTTTCCGTGATGGAAAACTCCAGTTGCATATTTTACATAGAGGAAAAGGTGGATGGGATGTGATGCAGTAGAACATGCTGATGTGGTGGTAAGAGGCAGTTGAAGGTGTGAAATATGAGTACTGACGATGCTGGTAAAAGAAAGCCAGATGTGTAGGAGATGAGTAGTAGTGTAGAAAAAGCAGATGATAGGCTGAGTGTTTAGAAGTTAAAAACATTTTTTTCCTAGTTAATTACCTGCAGTGTCATGTCTGGAAAAATGTGATGTTTAGGCTTGAACTTAACAAAGTTAAGTGTAGTGAAAATTGAGCATGGGGGAGAAGGTACAGGTAGGAAAAACCCACCCAGCATGAATCCTCAAAACTGGAGGTGTTATGTACCATCTGCATGAAGAAACCGACTTTTCCAGTGCTTGGCTCTTGGGGTTGGCAGCAGAGCGTGTCTGCTGTGCCTGCGTGGTTCAGAGCCTGGGTTTCCCAGGTCAGATCAAAACAGCCTGTGTGGTGGGGTACGGATCTGCTGGAAGTCGATGAACTCCAAAGAGATACTGGCTTTTGGTTACGGCTACCCCTCTTCATATGGATGTTTACCTACAGGACTTCATTTTGAGCTGCAACTGCGTTGTTCAGGCAAGAAACTGAATCCTAATCATATTTTAATGTGAGGTGCTAAGAGGTCTCCCACCAGCAATCTTCACTCACCTTGGCAGGGCTTTCTGTAGGAGAAGTAGTATCTTCTGTAGCTATCCTTGATGTTCTGAATAAAGAACATTTTGCTTGTAGCAGTCTGCTTTTTAACCGCTTCATTTCATGCTCTTTTTCAGAGGATGTGCTGAGTAAAGATGCTGGGGAGTGTGCAATATGCCTGGAAGAGCTGCAGCAAGGAGATACTATAGCACGGCTGCCTTGCCTCTGCATATACCATAAAGGGCAAGTATTCCTCAGGATGCATATAAAATTCCAGGTGGTTGCATGTAGTGGGTAACTCGTCTAAGGGCTACTTAAAGGAACGCTAAAACTAAGTTGCTTTTTACATTTAAAAAAACAAACAACAAAGAAACAAGAGCAGCAACCCCAAAGATGTTTTTAAAATGCCATCTTTCTGCATCTCCACCAATGTATTTGAAGTCAGTTTTCCCTCCTATGGTCTTCTCATGGTTACATGAAAAGCCCACAGGAAAAATAAGGCAAAATCACCTGTATTGGGAAGGAATGCACATCATGGCTGTCGAGCTTAGGTTCTATGTACCTAAGTTTTGTCAGATACTAATAGATTTTTGGGGGGAGGAGTGGAAACACTTTCTAAACCTGTTTGATATTTGTTTTCACAAATAACTGTAACTGCAGGAAGTAAAATGTCAATGAATGATAAAAGCAAGTTGATAGTGTTAGTAGCGAAGTAACCTGTGTATAATAGCTGAATAGTAACTTGTAAAGTGTATCCTTAGAGAATTTTAACACTTAGGAAATTTAGTTTTTCAACAGTGTTTAATATCCAAATATTACCGTGGTTTCGGGTTATTAAATTTTCCAATGATGTATGTGCTATACATATACTTATTTGTATAATACAAAATCTTGCTAGTCATTGAAATGATGAGAAACCAGTTTATATTTATATCTTACAGCTAAATGTTACAGAGATATTCATGTCAATTGTTTTCATTTTTGTCTTGCATCTCACAGCTGCATAGATGAATGGTTTGAAGTAAATAGATCTTGCCCTGAGCATCCATCAGATTAAGACAAGATTCATGTTTTTAGGTAATATTAATTTTTAGATGCATACACTTCAACCATAAATATCTTGATTATCTAAAATAACTTTTTATGCTATTTTTTTAGTTTGTGAATTTGCTACTGTGTCTCAGAACTGCAATATTAATCAGTAAGTATTGACGTATATTGCAATATGTAAAAGGTTTCTGCATCCTTATATGGCACGGTCTGAAATGATGTATTCCAATTTTAATACTGGAAAGTGGCAAGTCAGTGCCAATAAAGCTTTAGCATTAACTTTTAAAGAGTATTTTTTCCATGGAAATGAAGCAGAATTAAAAGATACAATTATGTAATTTTGGATTGTTCCATAAGTGCTGGCATTTATTTCTGACGGAAAGCTTTTGGAATTATAGGAAGAAGTTGAAACTAGAGATTTTCAAAACCACTTTTATGTTAATGCATTCCAGAACGTTTAAAATAAATAAATAAATAAATAAGTTATCATATTTCTGTCCATCCCATCTCACGGAGGTTCACATTTTTCCAGCTTATGTTTTGTGTTAATGATTGCAGATCTGCAATCAGTGTCAAAGGTTTAAAGGCTGCGTTTATTCTTTTAATGGATTAGTTTGAAAACTTTATCTTGCATTAAACTACTGCCCCCTAAGCGCTGCAAAACATACCAACAATCAGCGTGGTTCTTAGAGAAATGGAGATAGCTGAAATTCTGGCTGGTAGCTGAGGGTTTAGTTTTGTTGTTCTGAAGACTTTGGCATTCGTTTGTTCATTTGTTTCATCTTGCTTCATGAGTCTGTGCTGCAGGTCACACTGTGGTGCAGTGGTTGTTGCAGGGGTAGCAGAGAGAACCTGAAGGCAGGTTCCCTGCTACAGGGATAATTGTTTCAACCTCAGGGCGGTGTTAGCCAAAATTCATAAACAAACGCTTTTCCTGTTGTGCCCCCAACAACTGAATTGTGGAAGAAGCCTCCGTGCTGTCGATGAGCACATTTGTCTCTGCACATGCTCATGGGTGTTCTAACCTCTTGTTAAATTGGATTTGTTTTATTTCACAGCAGAGTTAGTGATAACTGGGGGCTTAGGGGAAAGGGGAAGGAAAACACAGTGGTTGTACTCATGATGCCTGAGTGTTATACACTGAAACAGCTGAAATGATGGTACTTTGTCTTCTGCTTCTTCGACAGCTGCTTCCACTGATCAGAAAACATTGGAGATTTGAGGTTCCCGTGCTGAACACAGCGTGCCTGGCTTGAGACTTACTGTTCTTTGTGGCTGAAAAAGGCAAAGATGGACAGTGACACGGAAAAAGCGTTGCAGACACCGGTTACTTGCCAGCAGCGCTCGGTATACCAAACACTCACGCAAAGAACACACAGGGATCTTGAAAATGCTGCACATTCTGTAACAATCGACTCCCCACAGACATTACTGACACTATTTTGTATCGAAGGCCAAAGTTCCTAATTTCAGCCTAACTTGCGGTTCTGTGAAGAAGCAGGTTATTGGACAGGTTTCCTGCTGCCTTGAGCGAAAGCGGAGACGTTCGATACGTGCTATCTGAGACCCTTGCAGGAGGATGACCCTGGTTCGGAGTGGGGAACGTTTTCACCTTCTTGTTGGCTGAAGAAGAGTAAATGGCAAACTAAATATAATCTAACAGTGTGACCTTAATTTACTGAATTCACACCCTGTTTTACGTTCTTCACTTTTTTCAAGAACAGAAAACATAAACTCCTCTGCATAGGAATACTGTATTTCAAAATTTTGTAACTAAATCTTTGTCACAATACAGTCCAAAGAGTAAAACCAGGACAGGTAACTAATTTATATTGATGAAGCTATAGGGATTGTTGAAATCTGCACATTGTGTCGCTATTTAAGTAACTCAAACTTCTCTTTTACTGCTCGTGAGTTAAAACAACAACAACAAAAATGCAGCAAAGCAAAATCTTACAGCTATGCAACTTTTTTTTAAATAGGAAAAAAAAAGAAGAATTACCAATTTTAAGTGCTGCCAGTTAAGGTAATTTGTTTAACGGGTATTTTTTTAAAAATGTTTCAGGTAATTATTTTGTTGTACTATTCTCATCTCCAGGCTGCCTCCTGAGGTGTAAACGAATGGCTGCAAATGTGGGCACAGCAAGAGGTTTTTCTAGGCATGGGTTGAGATAACATCGAGGTGGGATTTGTGTTGAATTTTTAAAACATGTATAAGTTTTTGTTTCCTTGTTTGGATTATTTTTTTTGGTGGCAGGATCTGTAATACTTTGCATCTAAATCCTTGGTCTCTTCATGTGGAGACCGGCATTTGGCGGTGGGTTTTGGTGCTTGTTGGTTTTGGTTGGTGGGATTTTAAAAATTCTTTTAAATGCACCTGCATTTGTTTAATTTATTATTATTTTGCTGTATTATATTGATATAACCAGGGCTCCATGAACAAGGGATGTCTCTGGTTGGGTACACCAAGTAAAACTGTGGAGAACTATTAGTTCCCATAAAATATCACAGTTTTAAAAAAACAAAGACAGGGAGGCAGGGGGGGGAAAGCCAAACTGGAACAGATATCAGGACTGAGAAGCATACTTTTTGCATCAAGAATTAATCATAGTAGTTTCTGCATTTCACAGCACAGGGAAGAGTTTATAAATATTTATTACCAACAGCATTTTTAGTGAGTTTCAGTAGTTAAAATAAATTGCACAACACTTTGAACATTTTTTTCTTGTATATCCGTAATTCTGCTTTTTTTTAAGTACATAATTCTCTCTGTTGCTACTGTGATTCATATCAAAAAGGGCACAGAACAGGAGCAACTGCTGCTATCTGGAGAACAAGTGTGGTACATGTTACTAAGCTCTTTTCTCTTGCTTGCAGAACAATTCTTGCAATTCTCTTTCTCCTGAATGTTGCTCTGTAAAATGCCTTTGTTATGCTGCAAATCTGAAAGAGTCCAAAGTAGGTAATTGTCATGATCGTTCGTGCGGTTTCCACATTTTTGGGCTTGCATCACCGGTTTCAGCTGAACCTGTAAGTATGGGGCCCTGTTGTATTCTCTTCTTCAGTGGGAGCAGAATCATTTTGTCACACTTCCAATTCTGTAGTCACATCAAATGTACAGTCGTTCCCTGTACAGATTCCTTTTTAGCCAAGAATATTTGTGTTGCCTTGTATTATCTTGGGGGGGAGGGAGGGGATGAGGAATTACAGCACCTGTAATACCCCAACAGTGGTGTTGCCTGCAGGCCCATGTTCCCAAGGTTTTAAATTCCTGCTGTCTTCTGAAAGTAAAGCTTTTTTCATTTGCATTGATTTAAAGTTTACTGTTGGCTTCATGCCTACAGAAACTCATCTGTAATAATGTAAAGGGAGTAGGTAAGTGTTTTGGTGTCCTGTGCTCCGAGGTCATAGATAGCCTTTGGCTTGGGAATTAAGTAGGTGAATATTGTAAACATAAATCTCTTTACAACTTAAGCTCAGTTTTGGTAGTTCATATTTCTAGTTTGGTTACTTTTTGGGGGTTTTTTTGTTTTGTTTTAGTTTTTTTTGAAAAACCTTGATTTTCTGTATTCAGATGCAAGTAGCTGGTTTGAAGACCCAGCAGTTATCCCTGCTGTCCTGCAGTTAGGCCCAGTGTCTGAAAAGCAACTCGCTAGTGATCACACTGGTGCGTGGTTTTGCAGGCAAGAGTGTGTTGCTGCTTCCATGAGCACAGTAGAGCAGCAATACCCTGGATTATTTGAAGAACTGATATGAGGTCAGCCTTAGATCCTAGTTTGGCATTCTTGGTGTCCATAAATCTCTTCTGAAAGGCTACAGGAGGTTTTCTGGTATCAAAACCTGTAATATAGGCCAAGCCTAGAATGACCCTGGAAGCATGAAAGTGATGCTTGGGTTTGCAAACACCTGTGGAGGCTCACCTGTGTCAGCTTTCTGTCACCAGCTATGTTGGTCAGCTGGCGATGACCATGCTGTAGATGTAGTTCTAGTCATAGGCAACACCTTTGTTTTAAGAATGTTCTCACAGAGGTCCTGAGTCATTGTGCTTCAGAAGGGGAAAATAAACACCAAACAAGCCCCATGTCTCGATCAAGGAACACCACGCTCGTCCACAAGAAGCAATAACTTAAATTGCGGCGCGATATGCTTCTTTGTCTGTAAATATCTTGAGATTGCCAATTCTGTGCTGTTTCAGAGTATTTTCTGTCATCTGGCCTATATCTTCCCTAAGTATGTAAGAGTGTGAAATAATTCCCATACTCAGGTCTGCCATAAACATGCTGCTTGCCAGAGGGGAAGAGTAGACTCAACACTGTCTTGAAATGTGGGATTTTCTGAATTTGTAACGTATCCGCGTATTTTGAGTAGTAACTTGAGTTTCGAAGTTCGTAGTGAAGGTGGCTATGAGTTGGATTGTATATAACCCTACTGCATCCAATACCAAGAGAAACACGCTACTGTCAGCACAGGGCACCCATTGTCCTGTCTCTTATAAAGCAGCATATATAAAATAACACTTGCCTTTTGAAGGAGGTAGCTAATTTTCATTCAATGTGTACATTCAGCGATGAGTTCAGTGAGACATAAAAGCAAAAATACAGAGCATGCTGCAGATTTGTGGTATTTTAGTTTGGGGAAGAATAAAGCAGAAAACAGACCGTCTTATTAGTAATTAATTTTACTTTCATATTCAAGGGTAAGTGTACCGCAGTATTTTGAAATGGAACATGTAGGTAATGTACAAAGATATGGGTGTATACTTGTGACCTTTTTTTCTCCCCTACTCCTCCCTCTTTATGATGCAAAGGAGGTTTTTTGACTTAATCTTGAGATTTATACATTTATCCTACTTCTTAATGCTAGGAGCACTGACTTCTTAGTTAAGTCTTTGCTGAAAGGCTGGAGAGCTGGTAAAACTGACTCCCAAAAGACTAAAATCTCAGCACGTGTGGGAAAGATAATTTTATTCAGAAAAGTGGGTCTTCGGTGTTTCTGGTTGGATAATGTCTAATACGTAAGATGTGCTTATGGATGCTTTTAGTATGTCGCCTTTTCCGTGTGAGGGCTTCAGAAACTTGCTGCGTTTCTCCTGCGTTCCACCAAAAGCAGGGAACGTGGCACTTGAACGTCACCGCTATCTGTACGTAAACAGCAACAAAGCACACATTGCTTTTGAAGTAGGCCACGATCTCTCCGAGTTTCTGTGAATCTTAGATGCTTTCCCATATTTGTGTGCAAACCTGGTATTGCTGTTTTGTACCTGATTTTGCTGTACAGTTGGGAGTCTCCTGCCGAGAGACGACCTGATACTTGGGAACGAAGAAGTGCTACTATGAATCTTCCAGCTCACCTTTGCCAGAGGCGGATTATCTCATTAGGCCATATCCCCTTAATTTTTTAACATTTGGACAGGCATTGGCAAAAGTAACGTCAGAGGTTGTAGCTGGAAAAGGGGGGCTTGTTAGGGGTTTCGCTTCAACCCAGCCAAAAACGCTTTTTCCTGCAGCAGTGTCATCAGCTTCTACCACTTCTTGTTGTTCCAAATACTCTTAATATCAGAAATTAGTTACAGAACCGTGTCCAGATTTTGTCTTCTAAATGTAAAACTTCTGTGATGTTTCTCCATATAAATTAACCTGCTTCTGAAGTCAGGTTGAAGGTGTTTTAGCCTCTTAAGGGGAAAAAAGAAAAAAAATAATCCTTACTCTCAAGTTGTCTCAAGTTGTGTTTGTTTATCCGACTGGGCAGCTTGGCTGGCTTCCCACACTGCTGCATCGTGTTCTGTAAAGTCATTTCTCAATTAAGTACATCAGAGCTGATGACGGGATAAACCATAAAATGACCTGACTGTGGGGCATTACTAGTTGCTGTAGATTTGCTCAGGTAAACAACCGCAGGAATAGCCGGCACCTGAAAAAGGCTGGATTTGGCTCTGTCTTGGATCTAAGAAGGTGCTGGTGCACAAGAAGCAGAGGGCAGTGAGCCCGCTAGCTGATCCTTCTGGCAGCTTTTAATCTCTGTATGTTTGTTTGAGAGACTTTTGCCCTTGGGTGTGCTTTGGCAAAGATTTTGCAACGATAAGTAGGATTTGCTTGATTCTGGCAGAGTTTCAAGTCTAAGTAACCCAACGTTGCAAGAATCTAATCTGTTGCCGAAGCCTGTTCCTCCTGTTTTCCCTCAAGTCTATCCCTTTCATTGCTAATTTGTTATATTTAATAGTAAACACTTCTCAACATGCCTGGTCACAAGCTCTCAAGGTGTGAAATGCTAACCGGAGACATCAAAGGGTGATTCTGTGCTCTTCCTGTATATATTAAGATGAAGCTGAAGTATTTGTTATCGTACAGTCAAGAATTCTCTCTCCTAGCTGATATTGCCAAAGCACTATAACTTTCAAGGAAGAAGGGAGGTGGCTTAGCTGTAGAGGGGATGTTTTAATAAACTACTTGATTTTAAAAGCTGTAGCATCAGTGCTGAATGAGTGGTGATCCGGAATTAACCTCATCACTTGATTGCAAATCTCATTCTGGCTCTTCCTGCCCTTTGGCAGGTACCCGCTGGTAGGGAGCATAGTGGATATTCCCCCTTTTTATTGGATGCCTCTGCCCACAGAGCTAACCCTGCCCACAAGGAGTTAGAGGGAACTCCGTGCTAGCTTCTGAAATGCCACCCGTACGCGCAGTGGTAATGGACAAGACGTCTTCCTTCATTACCCAGAGCAGAAATCAGAATGTAATTTGCAACGTCTAATGTAAAACATGTTTGTATTTTTTTTTAATTGAGCGGTATGATTGCAAGTTGACTTAAGTTGTCCTAAGGTACTCTTTTCAGTGGTTTGCCAGTACATAGTCATGAATGAAAATATTTTTTTATTGATTTTTAGGTTGTATGTTTAACATTCCATTCATGTAAAATATGTACAAATATATGTAATAAATCTTTTGAAGCACACTTTTCTTCACACTTTCCAGGTGATTTTTTTTTTTAATATTAGTGAAAGAGGCCTCACTATGGCCTCTGTATGTCCGTGCTGCACACCAAACCGAAGCAGAGGAAGGAAAAGCAACACGTGGTTTACAGTCACAGCTACCAAAGCAACTTGTTATCTCGCCTGTCTGCAGTTCTGCGGGCAGGAGTGCAGACCCTTCAGGCAGCCCCTCTCGGAGCCCCTTTTTGCGCTCTGCCTGTGTCCTGCTAAGCAGCTGCGTGACCAGCTCTCATCCAGCTGGCTGGGCTGGGCTGGTGAAGCAGAGCTGATGGAGCTGCTGTTCTGCCAGGGTGGCTGGTGGCTGCAGGTGTCTCTGCTCGATGCGTCCTCTGGTGATCCTCAGCAGACAAAGTGGCCTTCAAGGTGAGCAGAAATGAGGACTGCCAGGTCTGGAGGGTGGGAAAGTTATGCAGGTGGTTTAAAATGAGTAGGAAAAAAACAAAGACCAAAAAAAGAAGGGCCAAACAGCCCCCGGGGAGTGGGAAGCTCCATCGAAATATCAAGCTTAGCTGAGTACACTGCTTGTTCCTTCAGAATCCTCTCCCCAAACAGCACTTGTGCTTCCTCCTAAAATGCTTCATACTGTCCGCTTTAAGACTGACTCCCTGCCAGTGCGCCCATGGCTAGGCAGTGTGTGGATCTCGTTGTCCCCAGTGGTCACCACAGCTCTCTCGTCTGTCACTAAACAGCTGGGAGGAGGCTGCTACAACAAGTTGCCGCAGAGCCACGTTGCTGGAGGAGGGAGTTTCTGCCCAGAGCCATGGAGGGTGTTAAATCATTCTCCAGCTGAGCTCTCTGGCAAGGGCAAAGCACTGGGAACCTCCTCCCGGGGCAGCAGCTGCAGCTACCGGAGCTCAGGTCATCTCCACTGCTGCAGGGAACCGCGGGGACAGAGACACGACCATGTTATTTACTCCACACCTTTCCTGCAGCCCTGGTGCTAAAAGTGAAATGAGGAGGGATGCACAGATGAGCCATGTGCTACTGAGGACACGCAGTATGATGGTGTATGGTCTAAGTCTGCTGGGGGGAAGAGGGCGATTTTACACCCCTTCCTCCACACTAGTTGGGGGTGGAGCAAAATCAAAGTGCATTTCACCAAGGTTATGTGCAGCACCAGTGGGGAAAATGAAAGGAGTTCACTCTCCGGGCAAGAAACAGCTTTTCTGATGTTGGCACGTTGCATCTCAACCCAACAGGGTGCTGCTCCCAGATGGGTTGGATGTCAGCAGGCTGGTAATAGCTGCTGGTGGAATGTGATGCAAGTATTTATTGCACAGGTTCCTCTGAGGCTGGGTGTCCATCCTTGCTTGCTCCATTTTGGGGAGAATCCTTCTGGTGTGGATAGGGGTAGCAGAACCCCTTGTTAAAGCACGGTGATAGTTACAACCCTCACAATTCTCTCTGTGGGAGATGGTAGTTTTAATGCATGAATTATTCAAGTCTGCATCAAGAGACAGTTGGATGTAATTACTAAGGAACGTGTTCACGTCTCTTGCTCGTGTAACTTCCCCCCCTCACACCCTCCCCAGTCACCTTCTGGGAAGCCTGAATTCCTTCATTGCCAGTAATTCCTGTGTTTTTCTCCTCAGTCTCGAGCCATATTATGGAAGCAATTGATAACTAGTTAGAGCCACATTTGGCTTCGCATCAGGAAAATCTGCTGGAAATTATTCCAGTTCAGTAGGTACAGGATTTCATGCGTGGAATTTAAATTAGTGGCATCTGTTGGTATCGTGTCCTGCGCTCCTTCCTACGGCTGGGACATGCTGCCCCTGCCCCAGGTTACTTGCCATGGGGGTAAACGGGTGGCTGGTGCCAGGCTGCTCCCAGGGGCTGCCAGCGTGAGATGGTGATGCTGCACGTGTGTCTGTGTGTGTGTCTGTCCCCACTACCGCTCGCTGTTGCTTGTTACAGTCAGTGCCGGCATCTGGAGGCAGCATTGCTTTTAGCGGGAAGGGCAGCAACACCTACAGCAAAGGGAGAGAGGGGAGAGTCCCCTGCAGCAGCTGGAGCTAAATGGGGACATTTTCTCCCCTGGCTTTTGAGTGCCCTGTGCTGGAAGGTCCCGTGCTCCTTCTGAGGGTACAAGACCTGAGCAATGTCTGGGGCTCAGGCTGGAGCCTGCTGGTCTCTGTGAGCATCACTCCGTGTATTTGTTTAGCTGAGGAGGTGCAGGGAGAGGGGTGTCTGCATCCACGAAGCCAAACAAGCCCATAGAGGACACTGCTTGTGAGGTGCTGTGCAGCTCGTGCCCACTGTCTCTTTGCCAGCCGGCCACTGGACAAGGAGCCTCAGCAGAAGTCAAGTGAGACGGCATTTTTCCAGTCCTCATTCAATAAAGCATCTGTTTTCTGAGGGGGATGAGATCAGGGACGTGTGGGGGCAGGGAGGAGGGTTTGACATAAATAAATAATTGTGTAAAGCCCATCCCCAGTTGACGCAAGATGACTCACTCCTCGTAAAGGCAAGAGCGTAGAGGAGGTAGATATTAAAAGCACAGGGATGAGTCCTCAGACGAGCTCAGTGGAGACGGCAGGTGCTTGGTGCCTTTCTGGATTGGGCTCTTTATGTTTTGAGTCATGTTTTGCTGACCTTCTGCCCTGCTTTTTGTTTTCACTCTAGTTACAGATTTCTTTGTTTGAACACGGGTTTAAATTGTAACAAAGACTTTCTTCCCTCCACCTCCTTCCATTCCTAGTTACTTCTTTAAGCTGGCTTCAAACAGAAGGGAAACCCAAAGCCTCTGTCTGAGCCTGGACAGGCTTTGTCACCAAGGAGAATGACCTGTGGGGTCTCCTCACTCACTCCCTGCCTCAGTGGACTCCCTGCCTGAGTGACTTCTAAAGGGGGCAGCTTTCCTCTTCACAAGTCACCTGGGCCAGGATTAACATCTGCTAAACTCAGGATTAAGGAGTCTGGCAGGTAATGGAATCATGAAAACCTGACAGCTTCATTTACTCCAGCCTGTGAGGTCTAAGCCTCCCGGCTCGCAAGCAGCTAATTACCTTGCTGTATAGGATGAATCCACAGAAGCAAGTAGTTGGGAATAATTTAGTTGTTTGCAAAGGGTTGGCTAGAGCTGGAGCTCCATCTCTCTCCCCCATGGGAGCAGAGCAGGCACTTCTGCCTGGGCTGATTTGCTCTTGGGCACAGCTCACTGTAGAGCTGCAAGTGGCCCATCGGCTGAGCCACCAGCAGCCACCTCATGGGCCAGCTGCCCGTGTTGGGGGCCAGGACAGGGGAAGCGCAGCACCTTTCTCAGCAAAGGTTCTCAAATCCAGGCTCACCTGCGCTGCACTGAACTGCCCCTGGGCAAGGGATGCTAAGCCTGGGGAAAGGGTCTGTTCATTCCTCTTTGGTGCGCGGGGCTGCCGCACCCCAAGCACAGCTGGGGCTCTGAAAGCCGGTGGCTCTGGGTGAGGGAATAAGAGGAGCCAACAAAGCAGGAAAACTGCGTCCAGTGAAGTGATGGAGCTGCTCCCATGTGAGTGACTCTGAGCTGTGCTGTTCCACGTGTGAGGCTTGGGCTGGGACAAGGTCAGGGCGAGGGCTGGGATTTGGACTCCAGGCCGTGCCTTAGCAGCTCTGCTGGGTGGAGAAAACGTGGTGGCGGTTACCAGCAGGACAGCCAGAGCCAGGGAAACACCTACTTCTTCTCCCCTGTACTTGGCACCCATTTCTGCATCTTCCATTTCTACATGCCTCCAGAAGGTCCCAGCCTCCCACAGCTCTTGGGAAGTCCCCAGTTCAGCAGCCTGGGTGCCAGCAGCAGCTGCAGACCCCGGCACTACAAGGGTTCAGGTATCACCACCTTAACGCCTCGCTTGACCCCCGAAGGCGCTGAGCTGGGTGGGTGAGGTGGCATCAGCCCTGCTGGGAATCTCCTGCTTTCTGGTGCGGTCACCCAGGGATTCCCATCAGAGCAGATGTGTGGGGGTGCAGGACACCCCCTGCTTTCCCAATATAAAGCAATGGCTGTAGTTTTTGCCCCTGCCTGACAACAAGGCCAGTTTTTATTCCCTCACCTGCCATGATGCTTCTGAAGCTGAACCTGCTCATCTCTCTGAAGCACCAGTGCTCCTTTCAAGTCCAGCTGCGTACCTGAGGCAAGTTACTTCAAAGCATGGCAGCTCGTGCCCTCGCCTCTCATTCACCTCTGGGAGAGGACAGTTAACCTTGGCCCTGCTGAGATTCATGGAGGATTTGAATGTGAGTTCTTCAGGACAAAACAGGGGCCTCCCCAGTGCCCATGGCCCTTCCTGCAGCCTCCTGCCATTTGTCCCCGCCTGGGGAAGAGAGGAAGGACTCGCTGCTGTTGCTACATCATGTTTTTAGAAGCCTCGTTCATCCCACAAGGCAACGGAGAGCCCCCAGCAAGGGAATAGAAACCATCTCCTGTGAGTACATTCAGGGTCCCCCGGTGCAGCAGGCAGCTCCCAACCCAGCCTCTCTTTTCATCTAGCACGATCCTGCTGTTTTGTTTTTACCTTCTCAAGCAACAATCAGGTGCTTTGTGCACAGCTGCAGCTTTTTGCTGCTAAGATTATTTGTTCCATTAGTTGAAAACTGAGTGGCCCTTGCAGCAACCTCTCCTTCCTCACGGCATGCCCGTCCCTTGCTGCCTTGGCTCTGATGCCTTCGCTCCCAAGTGCAGCCATATATACAATTTTGCAATTTTTCCTTTGCCTTAGGTAAGGGAAGGAAGTGAAGCCCCAGGGAAGCGGGGGTGCGTCTCTCACAGCCTTTCAGCATCGATGCTGCTCCCACAGCATGGATGGGATATTGGGATCCTGCGCTGGCTGTGGTGGAGGACCAAGGGCTGCGAGTTTTGAACTGGAGATGCAGGTCTGACACCCCATTAGTGGCACTAAACCAGGCTCAGAGGAGGATCCTTTCCCAAACTCCTGGCAGTGTGTGACAGCGTGGGGCAGTGCTGTGTTGCAGCTGGAGCATCTTTCTCATGTGGAGAGACTGAGAGAGCTGGGTCTGTTCAACCTGGAGAAGGCTGAGAGGGGATCTCATAAAAGTTTATAATATCTGAAGGGTAGGTGTCAAGAGGATGGGGCCAGATTCCTTTCAGCAGTGCCCAACAATAGGATGAGGGGCAATGGGCACAGGCTGAAGCAAAGGAGGTTCCTTCTAAAAATGAAGAGAAACTTCTTTACTGTGAGGGTGCCAGAGCACTGGCCAGAGAGGTTGTGGAGTCTCCTCTGGAGACATTCAACATCTGTCTGGACACATTCCTGTGCGATCTGCTCTGGGTGAACCTGCTTTAGCAAGTGGGTTGGACTAGATGATCTCCAGAGGTCCCTTCCAACCCCAGCCATTCTGTGATTCTGTGTGTGTGATTCTTTGGGGGCCACTCTGTTATTGGGCACCACCAGCAATCACTCACAGCGTGTACCAGCAAAATGAAAGTGTTGCACCTTGAGCCAGCAAGAGTGTGCCCCTAGCAGCGGATGGAAACACAGTGAGTTGCTCCAGCCAGTGCTGGACACAGCACGGCAGCAGAGTGTGAAACCATCGTGGTTTCCCTCCTGGCCCCTAACTGGGTTGGAACCTGCTGCTGGAAAGTTCTCTCGGGGACAGTGGCAGCTGCGAGTGCCCTTCTCCAGCTGTGGCAGGTCCCCTCTCCTGCCTGCAGCCACAGTTAGTGAGGCTGTCACGGTCCCATTGTGATATAGCCAAGTATCTGCTTGACAGGGCTTCAGCAGAGCCAAAGCACTTGCAGGCAGCCTGTCGGAGTTCTTTAAAAAGCTGTTTATTATCACAGTGGACAAGTGGAAGAAACATAACGCCGCGTACAGAGAAGGTCTTAGCAAATTACAAACAAGTCTTAAAAAAAGTTAGAGTTGTCTCTGAACTTGAGTAAACAAGGCTCTGGCTTCAAGCTGCAAATGCTCTGGCACACTCCACAAATAGTCCAGTAAGACTACGAAGAAAGAACCGCAGCCTGAAATACTGTGCTGATCAACAAGGAAACTCCAGCTGCTCCCAGAGTAGCAACCCCTTTCCCCAGCAGCAGCTTCCCAAAGCTGTGACATGCTGTGGGGCACAGACCCTCTGCCCTGGGCGAGCTGGGAGCAGGATGCTGTGAAACTCCTTGGTTTTGTCAAAGCCAGACTGAGCTGCGCTCAGATCATCAGTCCAGCCTAAATGAGTGCTCGCAGCCCAAAATCACCTCTGCAATGAGTGGCTGTGACTGGCACGGTCACTGGCACCGTCATCGGTGCCAAACTCTGTCCTATGTGGAGCTGGGCTTGATTCTGCCACCACTTAACTCTGAGTTCAGTGGCTGCAGCCCCGTAGATGCTCCTGTCCCTGAACACAATGACCTGGCTGTTAACAGCCGGGCATGTAACAGAATTTGCAACAGGGTTGGGGTTGTTGTCTCGCTCCAAAAGCTGCTCTGGACCAAAAACAAAAGGGGCAGAAGTGTCTGCACTGGAAAGCTTGGAGAGAACTGTCAGGGACACTTAGTACTGCTCTAGCCTACTGGTGAAATGAGGACAGGGGCTGGAGTTTTAAATGATATTTTCTACCAGGTAAATTAGCAAGTAATTCAATTATTAGAGCAAACTGAGAGCACTCTGCCTTTCAACACAGGCAAATGCCACCTCTGGTGAAGGCCCTTCTGCACCAGTGTTTCCTCCCTGCCATGAGGGCAGGGTGGCCAAACAGGAATAACATTTTGATAGTGCACGGTTGTCCGACTTGTTAACATCGCTGAGAAGCCTTTAAATGACTGGCTTTGGCAGATGTTTTCACTGTTGAACTCCAGCTCTTCAGTAACGGTGTTCCCTTTTGCCTCTGTAAACAAATGGCTCAGGTGCAGAGATCATTCACGTGAGTTGACTTTCCCCTGGTACAGGCCAAAAGCCTCAGCTGTCTCCCTGTGAAAAATCAGTGCTGATATCATGGACAGGGAGGCAAAGGCACTCAAAAATAATGAGCACTAAGTTCTTCTTCTTTTTTTTTTTAAAAAAAAAAGAAAAGAAACAAACTATGGGTTTTGTGAAAAGCTGTGACTTTGAAAATGTGTTGGGGAGCTGAAGGGAACAGACAGAATTGGGGCTTGTGAAACATCAGCTATCACCTAGAAATGGAGAAACTCCAACCTACAAAGCAAACCTTCTTTCCTATTTTGCTTTATGAGGCAGATTTGGGAGATGGGAAGGTGAGGGCTCATTGGTTTGGCATTTTAACTGGAGACTTTTCTTCCAGCCTACCAAGGTTTTGTGAGTCAGGCAGCGACTGGAGAATCGTTTCTCCAAGTTTTGCAAGGGTGGTAACACAGAAGAAGGAAAAGGGATCGTGCTTTTCCATTTTAGGTTCCTTGTACACACTGTGGGGTAGAACTTGAGTTTACCTTTATACAGCATGTCTAATTTACACACACACAAAAATATAAATACACCATTCCTTTGCAAACTTTTTTTTTAAGTGCATCTGAAGTTACACTCCCTAAATGCTAATTTGGGGGGGGGGGGAAGATAATGTTTTCTTGCTGGTTTTTATCATTGCTACCTGCCCTTTGCCTTGCTCCTTCCACTAATTCAAGTGCAGAATAAAAGCTTTCCAAGCAAATCTCAATCCTTCTCTGTGCTTACATGTTGCTGGGAGAAGGGATTTCTACTTGTCACAATTGATTTTCAATCATCCTTTCTCCACACTGAGGCTGGGCAACTCACTACTGCTGTATTGCCACCGGCACGGCGTCTCGGCCAAGAGCCAAGGCACTGAACAGCCTGCTAATTAATATTTCACATTTATCTCCAGGCCCCCTCCCCAGAACAAACACCGTGGAAACAGCAGGTAGCAGTTTCTCTCCAGCCCTCGGGAAATTTTCAGCAGAAGTGTTTTCCTGCCAGTTTTATGCTTTTACTGTGATGGCAGTAAGGACTTCTGGTTGTACGAAAGAAAATGTATTGGCTTCAACACAGAAAAAAAGATTATTGAAAGTAATCCGAGCCTGATGTATCCATTTCTCAAAAAAACACAACAACAAAAAAGCCCCAGCATCTACACCACTGCCTGGAGACAGCAGAGAAATAAGGCCTTAATTTCTAGACAGAAGAAGGGTATTAATGGTGAAAACACTGGTACCATGCAACGATTAGAGATGGATTCTGCTCCAAATAAAGCTATGTGTGTTCATTTTAATTTATGAGCAGATAATACTGCGAGCTTGTGGAGTTTGTGCGTCTTGCGCCCTTTCTTGCATAGATATGTGTGTATATATTTATGTATATAAATAAGTTAGAGATTATTTACATCAGTGTACAGAATAAATCTAAACTCAGTTATCAAAATGCATACACCTGCCAGCAGATTTGATCTGTTAACACTTTGCATTTCATCTTCAAAGCCCCAAACAAGCATTAATTATTTACCCAGGCAACTTTCCACTCACCAAAAGGATTACGAAAAACAGGCAGGGGAAGGGGTGGCGCTGAGGGAGTACGGCATGTTCATAAAAAAAGCAGCTAATCACGTTTCCTCTCTCCTGCCATGAGCACTGCAGAATTGCACCTTTATAAACTCCGCAGTCCAAGCCTAGAAGTAACCTTTGTAACATGACACTTGTCAAAATGGGAAAGTCCTCATTCAAAAGCAAACGATGCGTTTGTCGTTTTCAAAAGCTTTGGCCTCTTCTTGGCTTATCAGGTTCCCATTCAAACTGGAGGGGAAAAATAAAAAGGATGTGAAAGTAAGGTAGAGACTGTTGCTTATCCTCTATTTTTCCCAAGGTTTTGGAGCAGAACCACAGCTTTGCAATGCTGTATGAGCCACATGCTTCTCAAAGGGCCACCGTTGGGAACCAGGCCCAGACAGGCCACAGCACAGGTGAGGAATAAGGCAAAAAACAGAAACAAACAAACGACAGAGAAAACAACTGAGCTATCACCTAAACTTCACTGAGCTGAAATCAGTGTTGGATACTCAGCTGTTAGCATTTCAGCAAGCAGCACAGAGCTGACAAAGGTTCTTACCACACAGTGGGTTAGTTTAAAGAAATTTAAAGCCTTCAGAGCATTTTGTGTCTTCCATGACAACATGGGAAATAAACTCTGTTAAGTACTCAGGTATTATTCACGTGAAATGACTTACAGTAACGTTTTCAAGTCTGGCTACATAATCTACGTTGATATTTACACCCCTGAAAATGAGCAACCTAGAAGGTGCAGATTTCAGAATTGCTGAAATCTATTAAACCATTTAGGCTTTTGAAATTATTCAGTTTAATTAACACCCCTGTAACTTCAGGCAAGAATCGAAAGAGATTTCAGTCTGAAGATCCAGAGTGATTTGAATGGGAATTGATGCCCCTTCAGCACAAGAAAGCTGACAGTGCCCTTTGAAAAAAAAAGCATCACTTCCACATCTCCAGAGAACCCACCAGTCAGGTAGTAAGTCATCGTCTTTCTAAGCAAGAATTCAGTGTCCTCTTGCTAAAACAAATATATATATATTTTAAAATAAATTTCATGTTCAATAATGTCACTCCAGTCTTCAAAAAGGGCAAAAAGGAGGACCCGGGTAATTATAGACCGGTCAGCCTCACCTCTGTCCCTGGGAAAGTAATGGAACAGCTTATCCTTGGTGCCATCTCAAGGCATATCAAGGATAAGAGGGTTATTAGGGGCAGTCAGCATGGCTTTACCAAGGGTAAGTCATGCTTGACCAACCTCATAGCCTTTTATGAGAATGTAACAAGGTGGATGGATGATGGCAGAGCAGTGGATGTGGTCTACCTTGACTTCAGTAAAGCCTTTGACACAGTCTCCCAGAGCATCCTCACAGCTAAGTTGAGGAGGTGTGGTCTAGACAACAGAGTAGTGAGGTGGGTTGCAAACTGGCTTAAGGCGAGAAGCCAGAGAGTGGTAGTCAATGGTGCAGAGTCTAGTTGGAGGCCAGTATCTAGTGGAGTGCCTCAGGGGTCAGTACTGGGGCCAATGTTATTCAATATATTCATTAACGATTTAGACGAGGGAATAGAGTGCACTATCAGCAAGTTTGCTGATGACACTAAGCTGAGAGGAGTGGCTGACACGCCAGAAGGCTGTGCTGCCATCCAGTGGGACCTGGACAGGCTGGAGAGTTGGGCAGGGAATAACCTAATGAAATTTAACAAGGGAAAGTGTAGAGTCCTGCATCTGGGCAGGAACAACCCCAGGTCCCAGTATAGGTTGGGAAATTACATATTAGAGAGCAGTGTAGGGGAAAGGGACCTGGGGATCTTGGTGGACAACAGGATGACCATGAGCCAGCACTGTGCCCTTGTGGCCAGGAAGGCCAATGGCATCCTGGGGTGTATTAGAAGGGGGGTGGTTAGTAGATCGAGAGAGGTCCTCCTTCCCCTCTACTCTGCCCTGGTGAGACCACATCTGGAATATTGTGTCCAGTTCTAGGCCCCTCAGTTCAAGAAGGACAGGGAACTGCTGGAGAGAGTCCAGCGCAGGGCAACAAAGATGATTAAGGGAGTGGAGCATCTCCCTTATGAGGAAAGGCTGAGGGAGCTGGGTCTCTTTAGCTTGGAGAAGAGGAGACTGAGGGGTGACCTTATTAATGTTTATAAATATATAAAGGGTGAGTGCCATGAGGATGGAGCCAGACTCTTCTCGGTGGCAAACAATGATAGGACAAGGGGTAATGGGATCAAGCTGGAACACAAGAGGTTCCACTTAAATTTGAGAAAAAACTTCTTCTCAGTAAGGGTGACAGAGCACTGGAACAGGCTGCCCAGAGGGGTTGTGGAGTCTCCTTCTCCGGAGACATTCCAAACCCGCCTGGACATGTTCCTGTGCGACCTCACCTAGGCGTTCCTGCTCCAGCAGGGGGATTAGACTAGATGATCTTTTGAGGTCCCTTCCAATCCTAAACATACTGTGATAATAAAGCAGCGGTGGTAAAAACAGCACAGTCCTATTGACTCCTGAGCTCCTTGAGGTGCGGGAAGGAATGTGGTATTTGGCTTTGTGCCTTACGATGCACACGTGCAACTATGTGTTGCCTACCTGATCTAAAACAAGCAGCTCTTAACAGAAAGTTAACCTTTTTGCAGTTTAGCACTTTCAGTGTGTTTGGAGCACTGCCCAAAGAAAATCCAAGCACAAATACTATGAACCAAATAAGTAATGCTAATTAAATGTAACCATCTCATGCTTGTTGGGATTTAGCTCCTGAAAAGCATGAACATGTTCAGAAATTCAAAGATAAGGACAAGTGAAACTTGGTCTATAAATTTAGGGCCCAGTTCTGCAAACAAACACACACGTTCCGCAAACAAACACACACGTTCCGCAAATCAGTGATACAGACGTGAACTAGCAAAACTGCTTGAGATTCATAACACACAGGGAAGTGTTTCAATAACAGGGAGTTTTTACCTATTTGAAACCCGCAGCTGGAACTACAACCCCTGCCTCACATAAACTTGCTCTGAATTTTTTAGGCTGGAAAGTAGTAATGCCAGAAGTGTTTTAAAGGGAAATAAAGTTTACAAAGTGAGCCTTTGAGGAATAGATCTTTACCAGACTTCTTTAATAGCTGTGTTCTCCTTGAGAGCTTCACTGAGGTACTTCACCCCTTCGGCTGTAATTCGATTCTGGATAAGCCTAAAAAGAAAGCACTTCACGTCAAACTAACACACAAAGTAATTTATATAAGCACACGCACAACCTTGCTGTCAAGCTTGCTATCAAAGAGCAAAGCCGTCTGTTTGCCACAGGATGGTTGTGATTTCTGTCTGTGAGGATGGTACACAGTTCTGGTCAAATGCCACACGTACACTTTAAGAAACAGAGCCCAGAGTATTAGTCTTTTCCTCTAAATCTTGCATGTGGCTGCATTCTGGAGATACTGAGCTTAATTACATAGCTGACACATTTCTCCTAAGAGCCATTTACTACTGGTATGGGATTGAGATATTTGGATTCTGAGACAGACTAACCTCTTAGCTGTTTTCTTATTAAGAACACTGTGAGACGTTTTTAAGTGATGTACAGAAAATTCTGAGTACAGACCCTGTGTAGACCCAGTGTTTTAGCAGTTATGATCTCGAGGTTGCCAAATCCTCCTGTCTTGACTATCATCAGACCAGCAAGATCTTTGAAAAACAAGGCATTGAATTTTACTCTGGTCTGAGCAGGTGCAAGTCCCAGGGAAGCCACCTTAGCAGCTATAAAGTCTGTCTCATCTGAGCTGAGGGAAAAAAATGATAGATCCTCAAGTAGCACAACTGATGAAGCAGCAGGTAATTTACTAACCACTGTAAACCATCCCCCTAGCTAAAAATGAGCAAAGCTCCCTCATCTGCATGAGTTTAAAAACACTCATCAGCCTAGCCTAACTCAATATTTACCTTTCAGCCTACCATAGCTTGCACTGTTCCATGTGACTGGTGGCGTGAATCCCACAGGATTCAGGATGAGGCTGAAAATCTGAATGAATTGAAGGCTCTCTTAGGGAGGGAAGAAAGAAAGGAATGAAGGAGGCATTCCCATCAAAGGACTTTCCACACTTGGTAAATGAATCAAAATGCAAAGGGATCCAGTAGATGCTTTCAGCTACCGGAAAGAGATTTTAATTTTGCCTCAACTATCTGTATAGGTCACTACTTTCTGGAGGTATCCACTGGTATAACCAACAAAGTATGATATAAATATGTCTGCTGGCAGAAACCCTCGGACAACACTGAGCCATGGTAAAGACATGCATCTAGATTACTGCGCCTTTGTTCGTTGGGGAAATTTTTAGCATGAATTCAAACCAAACTGCTCAGTGAAATATATCTGCAGCTGTGCAAAAAGAAATCAAGCCCTCCTCCTCTCTTTTTATATTCAGGGTGATGGGCACCAGACCTTCTATTTGCTTTCAAAAGCAGCTACAAGTACTTGGCAACCTCTGACAACCAGCTTGCTTCCTAAGGGGAGGGAACTAGGATGAATACAGCAGGGGATGCTGGAGTCTGGTTAGCAAAGCCTTCATAAAGGGACTCCATTGATTATGTTATCTTGGTCACTTGGAATTAATGGGTGGCTATTTGTTTCACAGCCCACATCTGCCTGACTCCATCCACTAACAAATTCTTGTGAACCTCTGGGTTACAACAGGCAATGTTGTGTTTTCTTGGAGGTTTAACAAGTCTCTTTGTGATAGCTAGAAATAATCCCTGGTTTCCCGGGGATTTATGTCTTATAGATGAGTGTCTTACATGAGTGAAAGCGCTAGCCCTACAAGAAAACATCGGGCAAAGGGGACGTATTTAAGCATCTGTCATGTAGGTTCTTGGCTGAAGAGTGAGAGTTGAGCTTGCTACTTTCATAGTGTGATGACAGATAGTAAGAATCATAGTAAGGTTATTCTATTCTAGCTGTCTGCTTATATTTTTTTTTAAACTTTCATGTTTGAAGCCAGTACTGTTCCCCTAAGGAGAAATCAGTAGTTCAAAAGTTACCAGGACACACAAACAGCTTCAGGTTCTCCCTGTATGAAAGCAGGTTCAAAACACTAGACAGCAGCTTTATTAACTTTCCATTAGAACTGTCTACAACCAGTTAGCTGCATCCAGACTACGCACAGAAAGCTTACTGTGACCTACATAGACTTGGAAGGTGAAGCTTTAATGCAGCGACTGCCAAAGAGCCTGCGCCTCTGTGGAATGTAACTCACCATAAATGCACCAGTTTCTTGTTGACCTTCAGCATCTCTGCAAAACTCATTGCTGCCTCATCATCCAGCTCGTTTTTAGTCAACCTAAGTGAGAGAGAAAATGTTCACTTAGGATGTTGTGATTGTTTTTCAGCCTCCTGTTTTTCCAGCTTGTCTGTGACTTAGCTTTAGACAGCCAAAGGGGGATGTGCTGTTCCTGCCCTGAGCAATTTCTAAAGGCTGGACACAAAGAGATACTGAAGAGAAGCCCTGGAGGTAAAAGAGACAAGAGTATCAGATCTTTATTTCTCAGAGCAATGTTCTAATTATACTTTTTTAGTGTCTAAAAGGTGGATGAAGTATAATGGAAAAAGAGAGGTAGAGACAACACTGAAAAGGTGCAAAAACTGGGGACAAAGAACTTGACTCTAGATGATGGAAGTGAGAGAAGATGGGGAAAGCACAATGGAGGGAACAGAGCAAAGCATGACACTGGGACACTGGAATGTGTCCTGAAGGACACGTGCTCCTGATCCATTACTCCAGTCCAGATTTTTCCAAAGGGATATAGCTTATAGCTCGCTGGTAGTGAAAGCAAAGGAAATGAGGGGAGGGAGAGAAGGAGGAGGGGAGAGTAGGAAGTGATGGGATTGGAAGAAATAAAATTAGGTTGTGGCTTTCTCTGGAGAAAGGAGAAGTAGACCACAGTGTCAATTACCAGAATATTCTCACGGAGTTGTTGTGTTGCATAGCTTCAGCAATACTCTTGCCTCCCTCTGTCGTGATGCCATTGAATGCCAGACTGCAAAGTAAAGACACAAACGTGTAAGAAACAGCCAGAATCACTTGACCAATCACTGCCAAATACTAGTGAATATCCTGGATGATCTGTTTCCCAGTTCTACGGTTCAGCATTCTGGGCATTTCAAAGGCTCACATACTTCACAAACCAGCAAGCTCCTACAACTTTTACAAGTGAGAACAGTTCACAGGCTGCAGTCTGAGTGCAGGTCTGTCACACAGGCCACAAGATTTGCTGTCAGTGAGTTGTACTATTGGGACTGACAGCAACGTTGCACCCTGTGATTTTTAAAGTCAAGGCTTTTAACAAGGACAAAGTGGTGTGCTTAGCAGTACACAGGTTTTTACAAGCATTTGTCATCCCAAGTCCCTGTACAAACTGGGCACTTTGTCCTTTAAGTCCTTCAGGCACCTGAGTAACTCATTCTTCATCCAAACACAACACCTTCTGTTGTCTATGGAGAGATGAGCTTCTAAATGCATGTGTTCCATTACAAACCACAAACATTTCTTAGTCTGCCCTTCATTCTTTGAATAGACATTGGCAAAATCATCCAGTTCAAGTTATGCTCCAGGCTTTCGGAGTTCAAAAAGCATCTTCTCCCCTCAAAAGCCAGGCTGGAGCCTGGTCTCAAAAAAAGGTAGAAAGGGAGATCACGTAGGGTAATGACACAAATATGCATTAGCACGAGTCCCTCCTAGCTTCAGCTGAAACTAGATATTCTCGGTCCATCACGATTGGCCCTGAAAATGGCAAATATGCTGAAGTAAACTAATGTAGTAGGGACTGTCTTCCCTCAGTCTTCACATAGAGCTACTGCTGGTGCTGTGAATTCAAATAATGAAGCAACATTAACCAGTGGAAGATAAAAATGAACTCAAGTGCAAGTACACTGCAGAGCAGAAGATTCATCCTGCACAGATGCCAGCAAAACCCAGCCCTAGCCAGCACAGTTACTCCTTATTTTTGCAAGCACATTCATCCGCATATCTGTTCCCATCCGAGAATCCCAGTTTGAAATGTTTTCTTTCAAGTCTGATGCATCTGGATGGGTTCTGCAATTACAGGAAGACGGCTATTTCAGATAGCTTTTAAGTTTAAATATAACTAGGTCACTGCACCTGTTCGTTCAGCTTTTAATTTTTTAAGCCTGGCTATCCGCTTGCAGAAAGGAGGACAAGGCAACAGCTCTGAAATCCCTGGATCTGAAGTGGCAGCAATAAGCTCCCCAGAGATTCCCAAACTCCAAGCACTGTATTTCTAAAGAAACTAGTGCCATGTGCCACCTCGTGGGGAAACCCAGGAGCCTTGTCTGCTCCTTCACTGTGGAGGCCCATGGAAACGGGAGACAAATCAAAAGGATCACCATGAACCCAGTGTTCCAGCTGTGTGGAGGGACACCAGAACAGCAGCAGTCACCACAGTAAGTATCTTTAAATCCCTAGCCAGCATTTAAAAGTGTGGCAGGGGATGGGCTATTTTATATTGCTGGCTTCTCCCTGTGCTGTGCTACCAGCTTCACCCATGCCAGGGCTTCCAGAAGGCCAGTTTGAGATTAATCACTGAACTCCAGTGAGAACTACATCTCATTAGCACTGAAGTGGTGTAGCTCCACGGGGGTACAGGAAGAGCCTGAAATTAAGAATGCCTCAGTCCCTACCCAAACAGTTTCTCACCTAAAAATTACTTTGGTAAAAGCTGCCGTACCTTTGCAACAGAAACTGTTTTAACATTGACCTCATTCAGAGCCCAATTCTGTGACAGCTGGTATGTCCTTCTGCTAACGCTCCCAGATCAAAATGGCACCCACTGACCATGTGCTTTCACAAATGCCAGCAACTGTGCAGCATGAGGGGAGGAGGAGGTGCAGACAGAGGAAAGGATGCCAGCCTTGCAATATTTTTAACTTGCACAATGGCTGCACAGGGCTTTTTGTTTCAATCTGGCCTCTTCCTCGCATCAGGAGCCTGTTAGATATGAAGACTGCAATACCAGATGGTGATTCCAAATTAATGCTTGGTGGGAAAAGTCATCGCTTCGAAGCATGATGGGAAATCCAGCACTACACTGAGCTGCCCAGCTCTGCTGGTGTTTTACCTCACATTTGTCAACGTGGGGTGGTTCCTCAGGGCCTGTGCAAACGCCTTTGCTCCTTCATCTCCAACGTGATTACCCCACATCCTGGTGAAGAGAAGAAACCAGGAGATAATCAGGTATGCTGCCGTCCTGCCCCTTGGCATTGCATTTTCCCTTTTTCTCTTCCCTCCCATCCCACTCAAGTTTTTCAGGCTTGCGAGAAAACTGGCAGGTACCCTCCCTGCTGAGCCAGGCGTGTTCCACTCCCTGCACACCACCCCATCAGCTTCCGCTGACTCACCAGTACCCTAAGGCCACAGCACAGAAGCAGCTCTAGGAGACAGCCTGCTGCAGCAGGGGTGCTTCTGGGATCACCTTCATAGAATCATAGAATAGTTTGGGCTGCAAGGGAACTTCAAAGGTCATGTAGTCTAATCCCCCTGCCATGAGCAGGGACATCTTCAACTAGATCAGGTTGCTCAGAGCCCCGTCCAGCCTGGCCTTGAATGTCTCCAGAGATGGGGGACTGAGCAAACCCTCTGTGGCCCTGTACCCTTATGGGGTAAGGGAGTCTTGTGAGTACAGTGGGCTGCCATGAGAAATGAACACACAAAGTCCTAAACCTGATCATTTTCTTGCTCAGCGTTTCCTTCTCATACTCCTGCCAGAGTTCTCCTGGGCACAGACTGGCCTTTACACAGTGCAAAGTACATGTTTTGGGCAAGACTCCTCATATGCACAACTGCACCGGGACACGCACCCAAATGGGTGAGTCTCTGAAGTGAACTGCGCTACAAGCTCCCCTTCTCCTTCAGAATCGTCTGGCAAAAGAGTTACGATTCCTTCAGTGTTACACCCAAGTGGTATCTCCTCCCTCTCCAGCTGCCAAGAGAAAGAGCAAAATCTCACAGGGACAGTAGGACCCTGGATTCTTCCACACATTTGTAAGGAATAGCATTAATTTTTCCAACAGTAAAACAACCCTTGGTAACAGAAAGGGTTAGGAGAAGGTAATATGGTAAAAGCTGCAGAGATTTGATCAACATTTAATAGCAGTATCTGGTCAAATCTTTTCTATGCAGTCCAACCACTTTGAAAATTCACCCTATATTATAAGGCCTGAAAGCGCCTCTGTTGAGGTATAAGGTGTTTTTGTTTTTTTACAGGGATCACGGCTTGATGACTCAGAGCCACACTCAGCTTGATGGGTAATTAGTTGGCAGCTCTTTTAAAATCAATTGAGCTTTGTGGTATCTAAACACATGCACTTCCAGTAAGTTCCCTAAAATTTCCTTGTCCTTCAGTCCCAGTGCAGTTTGTTATGTAAATGCTGAATATATCTGTTCAAACATTTCTGCCCAAGCTATCCTAAATCCATTTGGAGTGATTATTTCCTCCAGAGGAGAAAATAGGAGTACTTCAGTGAAATTACAGCAAGTACAGCACAGCAGGCCCAGCAATATGACAATGGGAGTGTTCAAGCTGTTGCCTGTATGTGTGCAATGTTGTAGAACAACAAAATTAAAGGCCAAAAATCTAATTGTTCAAATCCGATTTTCATATTTCAGGGTTACTGAATGGCCAAACAGAGGTTTTAATTCTGTGTATTTGAGTATTAGATTCTGAGAAAAATGTTCTTCTGTAGAGTGGAAAGAGAATCTGGCATTTGCTAGAGGGAAGGAAAAAAAAGAAAAGTAATATAAACCTCTCAAATTTAGCATTACTCCTGAGAAAGAGGACAAGAGTTAAAGTTTACAGTACATTCAGACCTCTCTCCAATAATAGCAGACTCTCCACTTTGGGACAGACTAGAGGGAAGGATGATGGGAATTCCTTCATATCCTCCCAGGCTGCAACTTTATCAGGAATTTATGCAGAACGTTTGACAATTATAACAATGACACTCAATAACTGGGTACACTGCCAACAGTCATAAAACCACCCAGACTTTTAAAAATGACCAAATATCTCTAGAGCAGCTGTGTTGCCATAAGGAAAGTGGCTGTCTTTACATACTGTCCTCATTAATTTGCCTGTCCTTCAAGGTTCTCTCAGAACAGGGAAAAAAGAAACAAACCAAAAGCAGAAACAACAAACCCCAAACAAACATTGTGTGAACTGGAGAAGAATAAAGCAGCCCTCCTTTTCACTCCGAGTCAAAAATGCGGCTATGCTCCTGCATCAGTTTGTTCTAATGCCGCCACAAGGAGGAATGGCAGAAGAAAAGAAGGTAAGACTGAAAGAAGGAATCTTAAGGGATTTACAGATGCCTTGACAAGCCCAAGCCCTGAGCTCTGCTCCTTAGCACTGAACTTACCCAATTTCAAACATTGTCTTGCTCTTCTGGATGGCCTGGGCAAGGCATTTCCCTCCTTCGCTTGTTATTTTGTTTGCTCCTATTCTGCACAAAATACATGAATTGATGAGGTAGGTCACTTACAACAGTACAGCTATTAGAACACAAGCTCTGAAAGGGATACAAGTATTTAAGGCTAATTAACTCTGGGGGGTAGCTACACTTATCAAAGATTAACCTAGAGTAAAAAAATACTGCAGGCACATTACCTTTGACCAAAAGACACAATTTTTGTTGTCTTTTACATATCTTGCATGTCAGGCCCTCAAATCATAAATATTACTGTAGAGTCTTGGGTTTGGTGCTCGGTATGTCAGAAATGAGCTTTAGGAACTGATCCTCAAGACAAGAACCCCCTGCCTAGTTTTTAATCCAGTTCAGTCAGCAGTTGCTACAGAATACATTAATTACATGTAGCTTGTTTCACAAAGCCACAGGGAACAGAATATTTCTTGGTTATGTGGCTCCAGAGGAGACTGCAGCTGATAAGCACAGATTGTAATAATTTCAGGTCTTTCTGTCCTGAGCACAGGCTATGGGTGGTGGCACAGGCCAGTGCAGCAGCAAGTGTCCTTGGCTGGCACTCTACAGAAGACCTTTTGGTTTTTTGGCCTAAGTGGGGATACCAAACGGCTGGAGTTGAAGGAAGAGGTAAGTCTCTATTGCATAAGTTGATGTAAAGAACAAACAAAAACCAAAACCCCTCAACCCACTACATTTACATAAAGTAAAGCTGGCTTGTTTGATTGACTTCAGACACATGAATATGCACTCTATCTCAAAATAATCTCTGGGGTTACTATGCAGCCTGAAAGTAACTATCTTTCAACAGGCTTTTTTGTGAAAGTCAGATTAAATAAGCAAAGTCCGGTGTCACAGCAGTGAAAGAACCAGAGTGCTCCTGGGTTTCAAAATTCTGTAAATATTTTAAGTGGGAAGGATGTGGCTAGTGTGGAGTTTCAGGGGAAGTTAGTGGTAGAAAAAGAACCCAAGAGTCCCTGGCTGCTGGTTGCTAAATTAATACCAGCAGCTGACATAGCTGTAGTTACCTCTATTTTCTGCTATGGTCACAATTAAACCATTGGTTAATGATCTACCTTTATGTAAAACCAGTGTTGTGCATGGCCAGACACTCTTGTCCAGGGAAGTTCCAGGAATTAAAGGGAACAACCCACTGACTGAATCTGGACAATTCCAGAACTATGACACCAGCACAGCATGACTCCAATGACTTGTAAAAGACAAGATATGAAAAAGCTTGGTACTAAATCTATGTGAATTCACCTATTGCAAGAGACAGCAAGGTTCAGGTACCACTTAAGCCTCACTCAGGTGCTCAGACTGGATTTAGGTAAAGAACAGGTCTTATGCTCTCCTTTTGCTTACTACTATATTCCAGTAAAGACTATGGATTCAAGAGTTTCACCTGCTGCCATTCACTGCTAGAAAAAAAAGAATATACAACTGCAAACTAAGCTATATTTTATATGAAACATAGTTTTTGTCTTTTTTTTTTTTTTTGCATTCTCCCTCCTATTTCAAGTTGCTTTACCTTAATAAGGATACTGTAGGGAAGAAAAAAAAAATCCAACATACTTAACATATTCAAGGCTTGAACACTCTTCAATTAGTTTTGCAACATACTTGGCTCCAACATCAGTGATTTGGTTGTTGTATAAGCTTAAAGAAAATTCACATTGGTAAAAATAGGTTATTTCTGCTGTTACTTTAATATTTACAGCCTGAATATTTTATAAAGCGTGCATAGCATCTATCTTTTTTTTGTATGGCTTTGTACATATTCATAGCTTCTGTATTTCTATTTTGATATACAATTCATATTATGAATGGCTAGACATAAAATTCAAGGAGACAAAAAAAAATTATATATATATTTTTTTAATAAATGGTCTCTCCAAGCAAACAAAGCTTCCCTTTATTCCTGTGTTAGTACAGAAATAATATCGCCAGAAGAGAAGTCAGAAAACACCAGAAGAATGTATTTTTGGTCTTTTAAAAGTTATATAATCCTGTTGCAAATATTACTGAAGATCAGATACCTGAGCAGATGTATTTACATTAGGGCACTGGAGGAAGGAGACGATCCTTGGTATTCATGTTCACTTCTCAAAAAGTCATTTTTGTGTAGCTACTTAACCAAGAGCTGGAAGTCAGAGCGAACATGCTTTCCAGCTTTAACTTGATTAAGAGGCAATTAAGGTCTTAAAGAAATTGGTACCACAAAGATGACACTTGAAACTATATGTTTCTGGTACTAGTCTCCACAGAGCCATATGTGCTATGCATAGTTGAAATAAACCATTTTACAGCAGAGAAAGCAGGAAGCTCTAGCTATAAAGCGCACAATCTCTTGCTCGCAGTCTCTCTCCCTATTCCACTGCCCGCAGAAGGCTTTAGGTATAAAATCAGCATGCCCACACAGTTCAGTAACCTGACAGTGGTCAGCACTGCGTCACAGGAGAGCGTGATGTCAGTGGAGGCCACCCTGTGAGGTGGTGCAAGGGAATTTCTGGTCCTTTTCCCAGTGACCTGTTACAGGACAGCAGCTGAATCATTTCTGACATGAAATGCTGCTTTGCTTATGTTCAATAAATGAAGAGGTAAGTGTGGTTTCCACCTCACCTTTGCTGTGTCAGTACTGTCAGCATTGCAGTTTTATGTTCTAGTATCAATATATAGTGGTACATACCCCAAGTAAGTCACAGTTTGGTACTTGGAGAGTTCTTCATACAAGATCCTTACTCCGTGATCTGTGACTTGATTTACACTAAGCCTGGAATGAAGGCAAATAAAATAAAGTTTGAATCAATATAGATTACAAGTGTTCATCATCAACGAGTTAATGAATGACTGGAGTTGTGTGCACTTTCCTCTGATATTTTAACAGGTCCTTAAGCCACATATTAAAAGCCATTAAGGGAAATGTAAGGTCAGTTTCATACAGCTCACTTCAAAAACCATGGAAAAGAAAAAGCCCCAAATCTCCACGGTAATGCTCTAGAAGCTGTTCACAGAACCGAAAACAATAAAATGTAGTCAGTCAGAAATCAGAGACAAACACCTCATCCTCCTCCTGTACTTACTGTGAATGCAGAAAGAAATTCTGCTTGACACCCTAGCAAAAGCAAGCTTTCCAAACAACTCTTCTTGCAACCTGCTCTCTGAGTACCTAGGGAAAGCCAGGCATCTTGAAAGCCACAACACATTCAGGCTCCACTGAATAAAGGTTGTGAAAAGCCCTTGCCAGGAAATAGAACTGCAGTCCCATGAGTGCGCTAGAGGTTTCTAATTTTATTGTCCCAACTAGACACAAACCAAATCAACATCAGTCATTCACAGAATAAAAATACTTCTTTTAACCGTTGTTTTGGTGGGTGGTTTTTAGTTTGGTTGGGTTTTTTTTAATTTCTCAAGCTTTTTCACCTTGCCTAAACGGACAGGTTCTCAGTGAAGCATTCCAGTTCTGATAAATCACATTTTCTGGGTAAAGCTGTCCCTGTGAAAACATTTTGACCAGCTTTAGTTTCTACACAAGCTCTGAAGCTGAACATTCATTGCTAAGAGTCCCTTATCACCAACAGCCTCCCTGACTCTTGCTAATTAGTAACTTGGCCACTTTGCAATGCACTAGCAGAGAGGAGAAATCAGAACCAATTTCTACAGATGAGAACAGTCGTCTTCTTTGAAAGGGATGGTTAAGCTGTTAGAAACAACATCTCCTGACCTGCAGAAATTGGTTGTTAGAAATCAAAGTCCTAGCATCAGAAAAGCCACAAAGGAAAAAAAAAAAAAAGGCAACCTAACAGACTGGTTTGGTGCTGGGGATGGTGTTAAGATCACGCTCTGTATGGCACAATCATATGACAGGGATAAGGAGTGAAAGTCTGACCCTTTCCTCTTTGGTTTGTCTTACATACTTATGCATTGCCCCCCAGAGTTTACTTATTGCTTTCTCTTGGAAGGTCAGTTGATTTGCAACTAACCGGAAAAAACAAGCATCACTTGCTTTGATTTAGTCCTAGAGGAAAACCAGGCAGAGCACAGACAACCAGGAGGAATAAATCCATTTATTAAAAAAAACCCCAAAATCTCATGAGGCTGAAGCAGCTTTAAAAAAAGATAACTGAAGTTCTTGTTTTTGTGCACCTAAGTGTTTGGACAAATAAGATACAGCTACATGGCACAACCTCAAAGGGCTGGAGGTAGAACAACATGGCCTGTGATGTGAGAGATGGAGTTAGTTCTCCCTGATCACACCAAGCCACGTCCTCCCTCCACATCACCTCGGGGAAACACCACATCTAAAGACTTCAACTATATCCTTTCATGGAGTACTACATGTTCGCTTTTGTTTTGTGGAGTAAGACATCTTGGCAGGATATAAAAGCAAGAAATTCAGAGCTTTTGATCAAGAGTTATTTTGAATAGTAGATCCTCTCTTACCCTGTATGACCAAGGGCAGAGATAGGCTCAGGCAATCTTCAGATAATGGAGGAAGCACTTCTGTTTCCTTTCTTTTCCCTTAAGCACTTTCTCCCATAAAAATCCTCTTCTGAGATTTTGAGACTGAGTTAACTAGACCTACAGGTTTGAACAGTCCTGGCTTCTAAGGAGCCAGGAGAAGTCCTTCTAAGGACTTCTTATCACCCTTTACACTTGGGTTTCCAAATTCACAGCTTGTCCCTGCTCCTGTGACTGGCAGAACAAAGATTTCAGAAGATCTGAAACTAATTTCTAGCAGCAGTAAGAATCTCATCTTTCTCCACTTTCAAGATCAGTTCCTCCAGCTCAGCAGTATGTGGAACAGACCAAGGATAAGCAAGGACCTGCTTGCTCGAACTCCTACCTGATCACTGCAAGCTTGCTGAAACAAGGTAGCAGCTCTTTTACTCCATAGTCATTGATGTTGTTGTTGTCCAAATCCAGAGCCAGGTGCTTTTGAAAGTGATGCATGACAAAGGAGATAGCACTGCAGTCAGCAGAGCTGGCATTGCAGTATGTGAGCTTGATGTAGTTGGCGTGCATACGTTTGGCAGCCAACTTCCCCACTTTCTCGTTCTGAGTCTCGTAAAGGCACCTCAGCATCCAAACAAAGTTAGGCTGGACCTGGAGCTGGTTGTAGTTTTGAAGCCTGGATCGAGTAAGGCCTTTCAGGTGGGATTTCATGCTCTCCCCGAGGTATGTGATGAGAGTCCTTCTCTTCCTCTTAATGACTGTAGGCAAAACTAAATGTCTGAAGAGCTTCTGCTTTGATCTAGAAAGCAGGCCACAAAGAAACAGGTTGGTAAAATGAAAGTGTTCATTATTCCGGAAAGGATCCTTCCCTGCTATTTGTTTCTTCAACCAAGGAATGGGAAGGCAAGTAGGCTGGGCAGTCTCAGTGGAAGAACATTCATTGAAAAAATGAAGTAATTCCTTGGCACCCACTTTTTCCTCCATCACCAGAAACAAAGCTGTGAAAAAAGACTGAAGGGTTAAGTGCAAGAACTCGTAAGTGGACTGATTGTCACAACCACTGTAACCTTTAACTGTCCTGAGAAAGCCCAATTGCAAATCTTCTTCAGAGATGCTTGCTGATGAGACCTCCTCCTGCTCAAAGACAAAGGAAGAGTTCTCCATTCCTTTACGTGCCATTTTACCCAAAGCTAGAAGAGTTTCCTTTCTTGATTTGAACATCTCTGCTTGGCTCCTGGTGTTGTTCTTCAGCAAACTTGTTTTCAGAGATCGGTTCAGATGGACTTCAATCATGAGCAAAAATACATCTGTCAATGTGACAGAACAGGCTGGAAGCTCATGGCTGTCAAACATGGAATGGAAGTGTTCATAGCATTTAAAGATAATCCAACAAAATAAAGGCACCGAACACAAACTGCAGAGAAAGGGGTTAGCTTCCAACTGGTTCAATACCAGGGTTTGTTGCCCCATATCTTTGAAAAACATGGTAGTGTACTGCTTCAGGTTATTGCTGGAGAAACCACGGAGCAACACTTTCTTTCTAACGATGTTTCTTTGGATCTCAGTTCCTGTCCTCGCTGTAAGAATTTTCTTGGATCCCTTAAGCAGCTTTCCTCTGAGAAGGCTTACCAGCAGCACCAGGGGGTGGATGGCTTCATGTGGTGAACACATCTCAGGAACACTACTGAGATCAAAGTTGGAATAGATCTCATCGAAGCCATCAAACGTGAAAAGAACTGTATGAGGGAATTGTAGGATGTAATGGAACACCTCTGTGGGGTCCTGGTCTGGGTAGCAATTATATTTGAAGAGTAGGTCTTTCAAACATATGACTTCATCTTCCTTAAAACAACTAAACATCCTGCATCGGAAACGGAAGAAAAATTTGGCCCCTATGTCCAATTCCTTTTTGGCCCAAAGGCTTTGTATCTTTTGCAGCAAGATGGATTTTCCAATTCCTGCATCACCAAAGACATAAATAGTCTCTCCATCTTCATTGATTACTCCAACTGCATCATCAAAAAGGGCTTCTAATTGACACACTTTGCCTAGGCTGTCATTGGTAAAACTGATCAGCTCCATAATGCTGTCAGAGTAGATTTCTTCAAGCAGCATCTCTTCCCTCTGAGCATACGACGTAACAAACTTGCAGTCCCGTCCCAATTCATATCTGAGTTTCTGGCAATACCTGCTAACTAAAAAGACAGCGAACTATTATTAAAAAGACTATTACTAAAAAACCTATGCATACGATGACCTACCTCTTTGGAACTGAGAGGGGGTAATAAATTTTTAAAAATATTATCTAAAATTGGTTCTTTGGCAGATCACTTCTATCGATTTGTGCTGCCATCATCACTCTCCTGGCAAATTCAGGTGCTAATGAAAGAGGTAATGTGTGAGCCACCGTTTCCTGAAAGCCAGTACTGACACTGCACTGCTTTAAGGGGCTGCTATCTTTCACCTGAGACTCGAAGCCAAGCCTCTGACTTTTTCTTAAAGACTCTTTTAGTCTCTGCAAAGGCAGAGGTTGGTGGTCACTGATTAGCTTTGGCAACTGTCTTTTCAGTATATTTATATTCTACCTGCATTTTCTATCAGATGGGTGGTTATTCCTTCCTAACTTGTTTGGTAATTGTTATTATTCTAAATAGGAGGCATGTATTTTACAAACTGGGTGCCACGCACCTCAAGATGATGACCAAAAAAAAAGAGAGAGTCTCAGTTATTGTGCAACATTTGCTTGTGTTTTTAGTGCAAAAGAAACTTTCCTTCACATGGGGCAAACTATTGATTGTATTTATATAATAGGAAGAAACCTCTCAAGAAGAAAACATTTATTTCTGCAATACTTAAACTGACTTTTAGTGTAACTCATCATTTATTATCATAGAATGATTCAGGTTGGAAGGCACTTCAGAAGGTGTCTGGTCCAACCTCCTTCTCAGAACAGGGTCATTTATGAGATCCGATGAGGTTACTCAAGGCTTTATCTAGTTGGATCTTGAAAACGTCCAAGTATGGAGACTGCACAGCCTCTCTGGGCAACCTGCCTCATTGCTTGACTGTCCTCAGCATGAAATGATGGCTATTTCATTGCCAAAACATCCCAGTGTTGCTAATAAATTGTAGAAGAGGCCTAGAAAATACTACAGCTGGCACAAGATAGTTATGCCATTATGCTGTATATCCACAAACGCAGAAAGAGCGTGACGTTAGCAAACCAGGATGTAATATATCAACCACTGTTGTGTTAGATGGTCTGCCTTTTAATTATCTGGCTGCCACTGCTATCAGGCACAGCATGTGCACATTTATTTTCCCTGGCTGTGCCTAGACTCTCTTATCCTAACATCACCTGGTTAGAGCTTTCTACACAGCAGAGCAGTTCTAAGGAAAGGGATATAGATGCATGACCTCACCTGGATCTGTATTTACCACAGGTTTACTACAAATACTCTCTGAAGGCTTGTAACCTATTTCATCCAGCCAAGGCTGAAGTTCGTAGTAAGCATCAGTGACTTTCTGCAGCACAAGGATGAAATATTCTGAGACTTCTTCTCCCTTGCTCTGAACCAAGTCTAGAATTTTGCGAACCTGAAAAAACACCACATGAAAGATCATTGATATACAGCAATTTATCATAGTTACTTACACTTGTAGACTGCTTTAGGATCCTTTTTGGGCTGGAGTAGGGCCCCAATATCAAAACTGATGCTTCAAAAATGAATTAAAAATCTAGCTCTGAATTTGAACCACCACAAAACCAACATTATGTTTGTATTTGGATGTTGCAAGAAAGTTGGATCTGCAAGTTAAGGTTTGAAACAAAACAGATAAATACTGTTCCTCAATATGGAACCCAAAGGTTTTCCTTAGCCTGGCTAAATAGTAATTTTAAATCCCATGCTGTTTAAAATAAAAAAGAAAGGGGTGGTTTCTTAGTGCCCTAAATTCACCCTCTGATTTGTAAATATTCCAGTCACATTTAGATTTACTTCAGGATCCAGCCAGATCCAGAGCGGGGTAGACAGAATCTCTCTTTCTGGATCTTAATGCAGATCCAAAAAACTACAACTCTTCCTTTTATCACTGCAGCTTCCCTCTGCACAACAGACTCGTTGCCTGAAACTTTTACTAAAACTAATGGCTACCAGGCAGTGGCTGGAGCAGTTCAAGACTGTTATCTCTAAGGACAAAATCTGATCTCTGTGCAACCAGTACAGGGCAACCCTAGTACAAAACCCTCTGCAAGACAGAGCAGTCATTTAGAGGCCTGTTTTGAATGTTTGGATACTGTTCTTGCTATAAATGAATGAAGAATTCAGTTCTACACCAGACAAAGGTTTCTAGAGACTGTGATCTCTTGTGAGCTTAAAGCAGGGTGAGGTACATACAGCAGAGCAAAAACATGGTATTTTTTTGACAATTTGTATGCTCTAAAAAGCAATTTCATGCCTTTCAGAGAAGCTCCCACAGAGTCCAGTTCACTTACTATTGTGGCCTGCTCCCTGTCTCTGCTTAGACTCCTGATGCACAGCCTCCCCCTCAGCTTTGTTACAACAATCATCCACATTATGCTGAACAATAAGAAATGGAGATGAACATAGAGCATGCATTTATTCTGCTCTGACCCTATGCACAGAGTGAGCACTGTTTTACCATTTCAATTTGCCAGCAAGAATTACTATTTTATGAAAATCTGCACTGTTAGTGAAGTCCAAGGTCCCTGAATTTTTTATGGTTTGCCTGCCTCTAACTGTGACACCATTCTGAAGCTGCATGACCTGTTGGTCAGAGAAACAGATCAGGAGTTTGTTTTAAGTCACAATGCAAAAGAGCAACTGTGTCAATGTGATAATTTTCTAGGAAATTATTTTTGCTACTGATGTTCAAAGATAAATCAAAACTAGAAATGTGTCAGGATACATCAATTTTCCATACAAACAGTTACAATGTACATAGGTCTTTAAAGAGAAGGGAAGGTGTGCACATGGACAACACACAATCATTAACTTCTAAAATAAAATCTCATTTCTGTCTCTCCTCCTGTAAAGCAGGATGATGAGTCCCACAGCATCCTGAAGTGGCTTTTCCTTGCGATACTCTGCACAAAAAGGAAGGCTTGTGTATAGCAAGCTGCACACAAACAGCCACTGTGGTCACCTCTTTATCAGAGGAAAAAGCTGCAGCTGGGGGGACAGAACAACAATTATCACCCTGCTCATTCTTACAGCTACCAACTGGCATTACAAGCCGTGCCAGATGTGCTGTGAAGAGATGAGCTGGAGACACTTGTCCAGAAGAAACCAGGTGGGGAAGCTCTGAAGTAACAAAGATTGGAAAACACACTAGATGTAAAATTGCCTGATAAGCCCACAACCTTAGTGGTAAATTAAAAATAACAAAAAGCTTACACTGGCTAGTGGAATAAAAAGAATACCTTATCTGCTTGAGTTGGAAATTGGACAACAATCTCTGCATCTTCAGTGGAGAAGTAGTCATTCTTAATCAAGTTGTCAATCAAACACTGCGTGTTTCGGATTCTACTGACCAGAAGTTCTCGGTGCACTTTCAGCAAAGCAATGAAGGATGGAGGACTTGCTCCTGGAGCTTTTTTCACAGAAATCTCTGGGTTAGCACAAAGCTGGCCTTCCATAGTTGAGATAGCAAGAAGATGCTCTGCCAAGCCTCATCTTTGACAAACTCTTCATTTACAGTGAGGAATCAGCTTGGAGTTATCATCAGGGAAACAAATAATCTGTCCTTCACGTTACTGAGCCTGTAAAAAGTAATTGTATGGAAGAACCTCAATTTAAACCTCATCCTATGCAGATATATCCTTCAATTAGCCATCAAATAATTCTTCTAAACTCTGCATAATATCATGTCCAACTTTATTCAGGAGTTTCTTCCTCAGGTACATCCATTTATTTGTTCAGGTTTTGGAAAAAAATACCTACAGCAGGCAGTTTCCCCTCTGTACCAGTACTTTACTGTAGCTTGCCTCAGACAACACCACTGGCATCTGTTTTATTAATTTCTTGTTCTCAGTGTACAATTTAATATTTTTTGTTATCTTTTCATGTTTCAATAGCCAAAGAAGGTCATCTATCCAAACGTATCTGGACAAGGAAATAAACAGAATAAAATTATATTTCATAGCAATTGATTTTGTAGAATTAATTACAGTAGCAACTCACTTTGCTTTTTCTTTGTTACAACATGTGTATAAAGTGCTGCCAATACAATGACTGTTCCTATAAGCAAAGCCTTGTGAACTCTGAGACAATTTTAGCTGAACTAGAAAAAAGCATTTAGCTTCAGGGCAGCAGGTTTGAGAGGCAGTAGTGAGACTGTGGAAAAAACACTGATCAGATGTTTCTGTTAAGAAAGCCAAGAGTAAAATGCTGCTAAAAGTGAAAATGCTGCTGTAGGTTTCAGAGCTAATATGCCACTGATGGGCACAGAGCACTTCTCAACTCCTAAAGCTATTGGTTCAGACAGCGTGCAAAACAGGGAAAATATTATTGCATTGGTTTAATTTGGTCAATCTTATAAAATTCAAGTGAGTAGCCATGAAAGTTAAACATATGGTTTTTCAGAATCTGAGAAATAACAATGTTACAGAAAGGACTGAAATAAGTGATTGTTAATATACAAGATCCCATCTCCAGTGATTCGCAAAAAGAAAAATCTGGACCTCTCCTTGTGCAGGAATTGCACAGAGTAACCGAATTCACAGACTCTTTCCCCGTATGATGAACTAGGCCTGAAGATGGCATCGCAATTAATATTAATCACTGGATTTGGCATCCAACCCACCTCCATCTTCATAAAGGGAGGAGATTGCACCCAATACAGCTTCTAATTAAGATATCAATGTAAAGCCTGTGCGAACACGTAGGTTCAAATGCCTGATCTCAGCCCCTGTATATACAAGCAGAGACAGAATGTGATCATTAACCCAGACAGCTGTGGGCTCAGGAAACCCTCTCATGGCTGTAGAAATACATATGCTGTGTATGCCCTCATCCTCTCTACCAACTCTTGAGAGTTCTTTTTCAATGGCCATTTATTCCAACTCTTCTTTACAAGGCATAAAACAGTAGGAATCAGGATCAGACTGCTCTCTATTGCATTACTAAAGGGTTTTTTTTGAAATTCAGTTAATATATCACATAGCAGGCGTGAAGTTATATAGTAATTAGAATTCAACATTAAGTTCATTTAGGTACTATTTAGGTATGAAACTTGCACATACGATTTCCCACACAAAAAGCAGATTTTTTGCAAGATCACAACTGAAATGTCTCCACATAGATGATGAGAATGTGCATGACCCATGCAAATTACTGGCACCCTCCAGTAACAAGTAAAATGTCCTGTTTCTTCAGTGGCTCAACAGATATTTGGAAGAAAGTCCTTAGGTTCTGATTGCAGTCATATTAATAAAAACAGAACAACAATTCTGTAAAGGTGTCAGTTCTACTGTCACAAAATTGTCGTGATTTCCCAAGATGTTTACACTGTCAGCAAACTTGCCAAATGCTCCCCAGCACTCTGCTACTGGAACAAACTCATTTCAATGGGTTTTCCACAGCAGAAGCTGCAGTCTGCATCAGTGTAGCTTCACCTGCTCAATGCTGGAGGAAGACACAGTTTACACTACTGTATTTTAGCAATATCTGCACTTACAACCACAGGCCAAATGCCCCTAGCTCCTCTGACTTCAGGAGACCAATAGGTCCTAACTTATGGTTGCTGCTGACACAAATAACTGCATTAAGAACTGAGCCCTCCAAAGGCTGAGACCAGACAAATCCCCAGCACAACCTTTTTGGATCACAGCCGACTCCAAAACTGCAAAACTCTTTCAATCAAAGGGAATGTAACCAAGTGATCTGACTTTCTTACCACATGAATAAGTGACTGCATCTACTTGGACAAATCAACCTTTCATTACACCATTCACATGACCTACCAGATGAAGTGGCTGACTTCTGAGTCACTCAGCTTCCTAGAAGCCACACTGGCATATCTCTTTGTTCAGGAAAGCTCATTCCATAAATGAACTCTAACATGAACACCAAACAATGTTGAAAACAACATTTACTCTAAAGCTTTTGCAAGCTTTTAGTTAAAGAGAGTCACCTTAAAACACATGCAACAGAAATATTAACCCTTTCCTTTCAAGATACGGTGTCTACCCAGCATCCCCTGCTTGCCCTGCTTATTCAGGGACCACGTTATCCTAATGCATTTTCTTTCTTCCTACTTTGTGAGAACTGAGGCAAACATCCAGGAAACCATAAAAATGAACCAAAGTGGTGTCATGTGTAAAACCCAAATATAAGTATTTTCTTCACTCTTTCAGATCCATCTACAAAGAGGATAAGATAAGAAAAGAAAGAAGAAATACAGCAACAGGACAGGAATGATCAGAAGGTCTCAAAGATGCCTGCCCTGCATCTGACTAAGTCCAAGTCAGTACAGAACCTGGTTGCTACTGGGAGGGGTGTGCACACCTGTGCTGCAGGAGAGAACATGTTCCCTTTCACACAAGGTGATCTGCAAGAGTGGAGAAATGAGAAAGCAATCAAAAAGAGAGGCATCAGGGGAGAAAAGGAGAAAGAGCAAAAATGTCAAGCAGGGAAGGCAGAGCTGGTAATATGAATTCTGTACACGATGACCTACTCAGTGATATTTGCAGTGGCAATATTAACCTCAAGGCAAAAAATGCACAACCTCCAGTACTGAAGAAAATAGTAATTTTCATCAGTCTTTTTTAATAAGAAGAAATTGAAATTTCCACCATCCATAGACTAAGAAAATGCCACATCAAATGAGTGGCTGAACACTTTAAACAGTGCTGGAACAGAAAGACTTTCTGCCACATGTAGTTAACAGCAAGGCAGGTATGTGCATGTTTATAGCAAAGTACATCAGCTATATGAAGAAACTTCAAGTCCTACTCAGACTAAAGTAAACACAAAAATTTTCTATAGTTGCAGTTCTAGGTGCAACAGCACCCAGAAGTCCCGATCAGCCTGAGAAATGCGCTTGTTCTCTTAGAGAAACACATTGTCTGTAAGATTCTGACATACACGACTCTGCTTTGCTAGTGTGTTTTTTGTTTTTGTTTGTTTGTTTTCTGTTGTGGGTGCTGTTTTGTTGTATTTTGGTTTCATTTTTCTTTTGTTTTTTTAAACACAAGGCCCAAGCGTTGACAGCATGAAGCACACAACTTAATCAGCAAGTCCACCACCTCTCTTTCTGGAAAGAGTCCAAGCTCCCCTAGTGCTTCAACATGAGTATTTTCTGTGAGGGATCACAAGGTTACAAAGTACTAAGTCTCCGGTTACAAGAATCTGTTAGTTTTACAATGCTAGGTTACACATCTGGTATGTTTAAAGGTAAATGCTTATGCAGCTTGTAAATACGTGTTGAAAGCATGTCCTTGCTAGAGTGCCTATAGTGTTCCTTGCCTTATCTTGGGCACTGCAGATGCTGGATTCAATTCCAGTGCAATTCTTGTGACTGATGTGGCATCAGTCATGGGGGTGCTGCTAGAAAAGACTGATACACAAATTAGTGTGTAACACCTCAGTGCACTGACCAAGGTCTAAGAACATCCATTGCTGAGAACTACTGCCTCATTTCTGGAACTCTTCCATTTCTGAAAGGGCTAATGAATAACACCATTTATCTAAAGGCCACCTTAATGCTCCTACAATCCTCTGTAAAATACCACTAAGTTACAGTAAAGACAGATCACCTGCTCTAACAGCAACAGCTTGTGAACACATATATTTAGAGACATGAGCATTATCATTGAGGTTTGTACACAGAAAGGTATGTACACAGGAGAAAGGGATTTGCAAGCTTGATAGATCAGCTGAAACAGGAACACACCTAAGGAGGAATGGAGAGAAATGAGATATGATACCTGGGCAAAGCAGGAGTCCAGTATGGGGAGACAACAGGAGAGATGCTTATAGGGAAAAGTTTCCTATGTGGGAAGAGAACAGACTTTTGCTCCTGAGAGGACAAATGAAAAACCAATTATTTACTCAAGAGGCTGCCAATGATGCTGGAGAGGAAATTCAGTTAGCCATTTTGAGGACGGCAGCTTTGGTCAAGTGAAGAAGACATAAAACAGACTATCAGGAATTAAAAAGAGCCAGAGAGCAGAGTGCTCACCCATCCGTTGTAAAGGCAGAGAAGAGAGAGAAGACAGGGTTGTGGCCAAATGAAGTGTCAATGGGGACTGAAGTGATGTGAGAAAAAAGTGTGGCAAGAGATGCATATCGTATCATAAGGCAGCACAACTGAGAATAACAAAGAGGAAGCACGATGGTGATTGGGACAGGGATAAGGAGGGAAATGAAAAAGGGAAATGAAATCTGTCATGGTAAGAGGTATGGTAAAAGGATCAGTTCTTACAGCAAGGTTTTGTATAATCCATGTCAACAAACTGCAGTGGCACTGATGGCCTCTGCGTGAAGGCACTGGCACTTTTATCTAGCGGTTCTTCTCACTTCCCTCTATTCTCAGCATTGTGCAAACATATATATATTTGTATCTTTCCTAGCCCTGCCCTTCTCACATCCCCTTTTCGCTAAAATCTCCTTGCTCTTCTAACAAAACTGCTGGGCCTGTTCAGCTTCCAGTGCTGCAAGTCCTTTGACAGTGAAGAATACGCTGGTTTATCACTACCAGGTCTTACCAAATGTAAACTCTGTAGATAAAGGGGTTGAAAAATCTTAAAGAATAGCCAAAAAACATTTCCACTTTTGGGTGAGCCAGGGAATTCACTCCTCATTGAGCTGGCTGCCCCTAAGGAGACTGTGTAGGATGAAGCAGTAAAGGCAACACAAGAAGCAAATTAATTAGCAACTGTCCCTTAAAACTTAAGACTCAACTAGAATATTTCTGAAGAGCAGAAAACGCAGACAATACTACTTCTTCTGTAGTCTTGGCTATTCTGACAAATACCGTTCCTCTAAACTGCCTGTGAAAAAAAGTCCTATGCCACATACCCAGCTATCAGCTGTCAATAGCTGGAATATCTTCAGGATTTTCGCAGTCCTTAGCAAGCTCTGGCAGGACAACAGCGAAGTGCCTACACACAAAGTTCAGTGCCAGCCCAGGGTTCATGGAGTCCCTGTTGGCACAGCCTTCTGCCCACGGTATTCAAAACTCAATTAATCTTCAGGAGGTGGCTGTATGAAAATAGGGCCCCATTTCACATGAAAATATGTGTCCTTTGTGTCTCCAAGTCAAATTTGTTTTCCGAGAAAAGCTACTTTACAGTGCCAGCCACCCCACTGCAGAGTCATTACAGAAAGAGGAGAATTGGAGACTTCGCCATGCTTTTTCATTAATAACGGTAATCTAGACTCGGGCCAGTCTAAACTCAACTTTCTGCTACCCTGTTTCCCTGAAAATAAGGCAGGATCTTATATTAATTTTTGCTCCAAAAGATGCTTATTTTTTTACACGTATAGCTGCCTGGACACTATTTAAATGGATTTTTTTAATGAACTGTAACTAGGGCTTATTTTTGGAGTAGGGCTTCTATTTCAAGCATCCTCAAAAATAATGAAACTTAGGGCTTATTTTCAAAATAGGTCTTATTGTCAGGGAAACAGAGTATCATCGGGAGAGACAGAAAGACACTGATTTTCCAAATCTTGTTTGATGTGTGCCGCAGCAGCCAGTCTTTGACTATAACAGATAAGTAAAACAGAACCTATTTCCACACAGCAGCTCTCACTTTTAAAAGAACTCAACTATTTTACATAGTTCAAGAACAGTAAAAAATGAGTAGAGATTGGAAGCAAATGGACACATATATTACACAAAAATTATGCAAGTTTTGATGAGAAACGATGTAATATATTCCCAGAGTTACTAAAAAATAGCCTTTTATTTTTATAGCACAAATGGTGCCCCTGGTAGAGCTTGTGCAGAGTCTCTGCACTAATCTTAAATGCTATTTTGTGTCTATGAGTTAAAACATACTCATTATACCCGAGTTTGCAATCTGTGTATAAATACCACCATAGATTCTAACTATGTCAATAAATGCCCTGGGAGTCATACGTTAACATCACATTAGTGTAAATCCACTACAACTCATTTCGCATTGTTCTGAGATGAGCATCTTTCAGTGATTTTTCCTCCTTCCTCTCTCTCTCTCCTTTGACTGTAGCACAGGCTTTTGCAGCCATTCCTTTTTTGTTTGAAAAGCAACACATACAAAAGTACACATAAGAAATTATTTCTGCTTCCACCTGGTAAATTAACAATTTTTTGGTTAAAATGCACAGGTTTTTAAAGAAATATTCATATCCCTCACAGGTTTTGCTGCTACATTTCCTAAGAGCATACTTTTAAAGAAACAGAACTTCATTAACAATATTTGGATGAATTAACAAGCCCCTGTCAAAAAGACTTGATGTGGCTTTCTGATAACTCCATTCTGGTGGGACAAGTTCAATAAATGTGAAGAAACCACTACTAAAAAAAAAGCAAACAAACTTTCTTCAATCAGAGAAATCTTGAGGGTTTTTTTAAGAGATGGAGGGAAATTATTTGCTGGTATGTCTAAAAAATTGAACTGCTTTTCATAGAATCATGGAATCGACTCTCAATATCATCAAGGCCAACCATAACCATAACTCTAGTGCTAAACCATGTCCCTAAGAACCTCGTCTACGTGTCTTTCAAACACCTCCAGGGATGATGATTCCACCACTTCCCTGGGCAGCCTGTTCCAATGCCTGACAACCCTTCCCATGAAGATTTTTTTCCTAATATCCAATCTAAACCTCCCCTGGCACAATTTGAGGCCATTTCCTCTTGTCCTCTCACTTGCCACTAAGGAGAAGAGACCAACACCTTCCATGCCACAACCTCCTTTCAGGTAGTTGTAGACAGCGATAAGGTCTCCCTCTCAGCCTCTTTTTCTCAGGGCTAAACAGCCCCAGTTTCCACAGCTGCTCCTCATCAGACTCGTGCTCCAGTCCATCAGCTTTGTCACTCTCCTCTGCACTCTCTCTAGTATTTCAATGCCCTTCTTATAGTGAAGGGCCCAAAATCGAACACAGGATTTGAGATGAGGCCTCATCAGTGCCGAGTACAGCAGCACAATCACTTCTCTAGTCCCGCTGGCCACACTATTCCTCATACAAGCCAGGATGCTCTTGGCCTTTTTGGCCACCTGGACACACTACTGGCTCATGTTCAGCCGGCTGTCAGTCAACACCCCCAGACCCCTCTCTGCCAGGCAGCTTTCCAGCCACTCTTCCCCAAGCCTGTAGCGCCGCCTGGGATGGTTGTGACTTAAGTGCAGGACCCGGCACTTGGCCTTGTTAAACCTCATACAGTTGGCCTCAGCCCAATGATCCAGCCGGTCCAGATCCCTCTGTATGGCCTTCCTACCCTCCAGCAGGTCAACACTCCCACCCAGCTTGGTGTCATCTGCAAACTTACTGAGGGTGCTCTTGGTCCCCTTGTCTAGATCACTGACAAAGAGATTAAACAGAACTGGCCCCAATACTGAGCCCTGGGGAACACCACTTGTGACCAGCTGCCAACTGGATTTGGCTCCAATCACCGCAACTCTTTGGGCCCGGGCATCCAGGCAGTTCTTTAGCCAGCTAAGAGTACAGCCATCCAGGCCATGAGCTGCCAGCTTTTCCAGGAGAATGCTGTGAGATACGGTGTCAAAGGCTTTACTGAAGTCTAAGTACACAACATCCACATCCTGTTTTCTGCTATTATTTACTGTTTTCACATTCAGCCTAAAGTGAATTCTACAATTAAAGTTGCGATTGACAGAATCATATGTTCACAGCTCTCCTCATTCTATCACCCAAGCTTTGTCCTGGTCATTAACAGCAAACCTAATAAGCCACAGCCACTCCACCTGCCCAACACCACCGCTCGCTTGTGCCTGCACATCCACCCACCCAGCAACACGGGGTCCCGAGCAGGGACAGCCTGAATTCCAAGGTGTGGCTGAATTAACCGCAGGTGCCAGCAGCACAGCGGGGGTGGGAATTAAAACCATCCTCCTGCCGCGCCATGACCTCCACACAGCCATGGGCCACCAACCTGTCCAAACCGCCCCCACCTCCTGCTTTCCCACCCTCTTTCCTATTAAATGAGCAAAGCAACCGGGCCGAAACGACTCCCACGTTGAGTCAGCACACGGATACGGATCTTCAGTCAGGTTTAGGGCAAATTAATGGCTTTTTTTTTGTTTTTTTTTACTGTTTTATCCGTCGCTGGCGGGAAAGGCGAGGCAGGCTCCACGGCAGGCGGGCAACGCGTCCAGCCGGCGCTTTCCGCCCGGCTGCGGGGCGCTCGCTCGCTCCCACCTCCCCCGGCTCCTCACTACCCTTCCCCAGCGGCCTTCAGGATAATTAAATCACCGGCCAGCAGCTATAAAACAGTATTTATTCCTGTGTATTTGTGGGAAGGCGCTGTGTCCCTCGCCGGGTCGCTGCGGGGGCAGCGCTGCCTGCCCGTCTCCTCGCCCCGCACCACTCGGCAACCTCCTCCCCGGAGGCGGGGGGGGCGGGGGGCGTCCCTGCTTAAGAAAAACGAAATAAAAAGTCCTAAAATTTTCAATTCAGGAGCGCGAGAAGCTCGCCGAGAGGCGGACGCCAGCGAGAAACGCCGGGGCGAAGCTCTTTCCCCTTCCACCTCGCAGCCTTTCACGCGGTAACAGAGAAACTTTGGTTTACAAAATGCAGAATACTTTGATTTACACCCTCCGGCGCTCTCCCGGGGCTGGGCAGCCGCCAACCTCACGGTCCCCTCCCGTCTGCCCCGAGCGCCCCGTCCCGCCACCCGCCCCTCACGACATGGCGGCCGCTCCCCCCGCACCGCCGGCGCCGAGCGGCGGACGAAGCGGGCGGCGGCCCCGCGACCCTCCTCCGCCCCTGGCCCTTCCCCCGCACTCACCGCAGCGGCCAAGGGAAGGGGGCGAGGGGAGGAGCAGGGCGGCGGCCGGCCCACGGACGCTTCCCTCTGGCCCGCCGGGAAGGAGCTCCCGCCCCACGCTGGGTTTCTCCCGCCCCACACACGGTCGCTCCCGCCTCGGCTCCTCCCCACGCAGGCATGGCCGAAGGGCTCTTCTGCCTCACGAACATCGCCTTTCGCTGCCCACACCGGCATGGCAGAAGGCTTCCTTCCCCGAGAGAGCTGCCGGGGGTCCCGCCTTGGGGCAGGCGGCCTTCCCTCGGCCCTCAGGAGCTCCTCAACAGGAGCCATCAAGTACCCCCTGGCAATGAGTTATTATTGGAGTAGGGCTTCTATTTCAAACATCCTCAAAAATAATGAAACTTAGGGCTTATTTTCAGAGTAGGTCTTATTGTCAGGGAAACAGAGTATCATCGGGAGAGACAGAAAGACACTGATTTTCCAAACTTTGTTTGATGTGTGCTGCAGCAGCCAGTCTTTGACTATAACAGATAAGTAAAACAGAACCTATTTCCACACAGCAGCTCTCACTTTTAAAAGAACTCAACTATTTTACATAGTTCAAGAACAGTAAAAAATGAGTAGAGATTGGAAGCAAATGGATACATATATTACACAAAAATTATGGAAGGAGAATGACAAAGCTGATGGACTGGAGCACAAGTCTGATGAGGAGCAGCTGAGGGAACTGGGGCTGTTCAGCCTGGAGAAAAGGAGGCTGAGGGGAGACCTGATCGCTGTCTACAACTACCTGAAAGGAGGTTGTAGCATGGAAGGTGTTGGTCTCTTCTCCTTAGTGGCAAGTGAGAAGACAAGAGGAAATGGCCTCAAATTGTGCCAGGAGAGGTTTAGATTGGATATTAGGAAAAAAATCTTCATGGGAAGGGTTGTCAGACATTGAACAGGCTGCCCAGGGAAGTGGTGGAATCATCATCCCTGGAGGTGTTTAAAAGACACATAGACGAGGTTCTTAGGGACATGGTTTAGCACTAGAGTTATGGTTATGGTTGGCCTTGATGATATTGAGAGTCTCTTCCACCCACACTATTCCCCAGGGGCAGGAAATTCCATCAGAATATTATTTTCTATTTTCTACTATTTTCTATTTTCACAAGAGTAAAATAACCCCCCCTTAAAAGTCCAAAAGGGTAACGCAAAAGTGGTGCTGATGTTGAGGAGTGTGTTCAAGTATCAAGTTTTGCCCTCCGTACTGAAATTATACCATTAAAAATGCAAATAGCCCATGGAAGTTTCAGTTAACGTTTCCACATCACCAGCTCTTGCTGACATAAGCACCACAGATATTCTTGAAGCATGCCTTGAACAGAACAGGGAGATGTTTGGTAATTGCAGTTTTATTCACTCAGACTAGACAGTGCTAATACAGAAAGTACCATGTTTTACTGTGGTCATCATGCCCAGCTCTAGAAATCAGCATAAGACATCAGGACAGCACCTCTACAGGCATGGCAGCAGTTTACAGAAAAATTTTGTGCAGAGAAGACATAAGTCTGTTACTTTGTCATCATTTATCCAAGTAGTCACTCAGTGACACTGATTGTATCTTACACCCCTCTGTACATTGAAAGAAAAAAAACCCCACTGTACAGAAGACAAAATTCAGTGGTTTGAAATATTCCAGATTGTAAATTTTTCCTTGTCCCCCACAGACTACCTACAAGGGTTGCCAAGTACCATGAAGATAAGTACTCTAAACCTTACAAGAGCTTCCAGTTTTGCAGGAGAGGTTAAAGCTGTGGAAAAAAAGAGAGGACAAGTATGTTCATCTGGAGTTTGACAAACAAAACCATGAAACAAACGCAAAGGGTGAGTGCCATGAGGATGGAGCCAGGCTCTTCTCGGTGGCAAACAATGATAGGACAAGGGATAATGGGATCAAGCTGGAACACAAGAGGTTCCACTTAAATTTGAGAAAAAAACTTCTTCTCAGTAAGGGTGACAGAGCACTGGAACAGGCTGCCCAGGGAGGTTGTGGAGTCTCCTTCTCTGGCGACATTCAAAACCTGCCTGGAGATGTTCCTGTGCGACCTCACCTAGGCGTTCCTGCTCCAGCAGGGGGATTGGACTAGATGATCTTTTGAGGTCCCTTCCAATCCCAAACATACTGTGATATTGTGATACTAGGACTCACAGGAGACTTCCTGATTTCACTGGACACAAGACCGAGGCCTAGATAAGCAACAAGCTCATCAAAAAGGTCATTTAAAAAAACCTTGGAATTATCCAGCTAAAATGAATTCTTTAAAACCTGTTGGTTGTACCTAACCAGATCACTTATGACGATTACTAGACATAGATAGGAGTTGTCCATTATGCTCTGAATGAGATCCTTTCCCGAATGTTGTCTTCATGCCTGGGTTGCCTTTTGGACTAATACTTAATAACATGGAGATAGTTAAAAAAAAAAAAAATTTCCTTATCTTTCTTTGGTAACTATATAAACAGAAACAAGAACACCATAGCTTCAGATAGCTTGGGCTCCAAACCATTAAGAGAAGCAGCAGAGGGAAAAAGTTTAGTTTTGGTTTAGAGTTTTGAGTCTACTTTGCATCTAACAAATCTTTGAAATTCTTGATAATCATGTATACAACATTTAAGAACAAAGGGCCTGATCCTGCAGCCTTTATTCCTCTGGAGGCAACAGATGCCAATACTCATTAAGATGGCCTTTTTCTTTTAAAAAGGTCAGTAAACAGGACATGAAGCACAAATTTTCATGCAGCACTGCATGACAATTACAGAAAGATAATTTCTAAATCTGCAGAAACTTCAGCAGGTACTCAAGCTATATATACAAAGCAAAGAAATTACCAATGTCAGTGTGCCTTCAGAGTGCAAATTGTGTCTAATGGTTTACTGTAGATGCACAGCAAACTCATCTTCTCTTGATAAATAAAGAAACTGCTAATCAGCACAGTGAAGAGAGGTATCTAAATCAAGGTGAAGGGCCAAGCAAGTGCAGAGGTATTCTATGCAGACTTTATTTTCTTTGCTTTAATAGCAGCTTCAATCTCTTCCATGATTGGTACCGGCCCTGCATAGTTATTTGTTTCAATAGCTTCTAATTTCTTCTGATAGTCAGCTGGCAAGCCATTCTGTTTTGCACCCATGCAGATAACCTATAATCAAAAGGGGAGAAAACAAAACAAAGTCTTCAATAATAGTATTAGGAAGGACAGACCCCTCCAAACATTTACACGTACAGGAAGAACCACTTGAGGTAACAAAAGCATTCATCCCCAACAATGCTATTGATACCTAAAGACAGCAAAAAGCTTCTGAAAGACCACTGAAGACCTTAATAGTGTCAACAAAATTCCTCTGAAAAGGCTTGTAACTACCAAGGCATACCCCTAAGATTCTGACATGTTACTAATGTGCACAAGACTGTACAATTATGCTGTTGTTCAGTTATTCCATTATTTCTTCCAGCAAGGATGAAAACTTTTTATGCCTTCAGCCAGCCTTAGTATCACATCTGAGTGAGAAGCAGCATATATTATTGAAGTTATTTTAAAAACTAAGCTGTTCAAATCCAAAGCACAACAGTGAGTACCTAGACAGGTTATAGGAATAACAGTAACAGATACTTAGCTTAGTGAAAATGCAGAGATTCCTTACAGTTTGTTACTGCAGCTTTCCTTATACATACAAAATAAACTTAAGTATTGGTGCAAGAAAAAAGAGAAGTGTCATTGAGGGGAAAGGAGACACCAGCAAGCTCCCATATCAAAATGAACAGATAAATACATAGATTTTAAAAGCTGATGCTATTGTAAATATTCTTTTATGCATTCAACAGCCAGGAAATTCAAGGATGAAGTGTCTAGAAAGGATGAACTTTGCCACAAAAAGTACACAACAGTAGATCGATGTAGATCACTGTATGCCGATGCAGTCACGTGTACTAAATTTTCACCCCTCCTGCCTAGTTAACTTGAAGAAATAAAAGCTGGGGGCAGGGATGAAGAAGAGAACTAAAAACTGACCCTGACAACAGCAGGAGGGAACGTCCAGCTTGATAAAGTTGCCAATATCAGAGGTCTGCCATTACAGCACAGTAGTGAGAGCTGACACACAGCAGCAGACTATGTATTAACTCCCTGAAAAGCCACAAAAGATCTGTCCTGACAGGATGCAGCTTGGCAGGGAGGAGGTTTGTGAAGCAGCAGAGCCTGCCTTCTAAGCAAGCTTTGTTTTCAGAAGTCCTGCAGCAGCTGGGCTTAGCTGTCCCCCTGGAAGCTGAGTCATAGAGTGAGTTCCTCAGGTAAGAGAAGGTGGCGCACTTGGGATTTAACAAGCTCAAGCCCCTTTGCTTTTGTCTGAAAAAGTCAACATGTTCCAGTGATGTCTATCTGCAATTGCTAATAGCTGCACAATTCCAGACACGCAGTCATGCTGACTGAGGCTGGGACCTGCATCGGATCTCACAAGCTAAGCAGGTCAGGCCTGCTGCGTGACTGGATCATGTGTCTCTACAGAGCCAGCGTGCTGCAGAAGGGTGTTGAAACACTTTGCCTCGCCAGCCTTCAAGTGGGAACCCTGCAGTACTCTGCAGTGTTGTGGGAAGTCCTGTGGTGCACTGACGATGCATCTGATCATAGAATGTCCTGAGTTGGAAGGGACCCACAAGGATCATTGAGTCCAACTCCTGTCCCTGCATATGACAACCCCACAGTTCACACCATGTGTCTGAGGGCATTGTCCGGTCTCTTCTTGAACACTGTCAGGCTTGGGGCTGTGACACCTCCCTGGGGAGCCTGTTCCAGTGCTCCACCACCCTCTTGGGAAAGAACCTTTTCCTCATGTCCAACTTAAACCTCCCCTGGCACATCTTCCTGACATTCCCTCAGGTTCTGTCATTGGTCACCAGAGATAAGAGATCGGCACCTGCCCCTCCTCTTCCTGATAAAAGGAGGCAGTTAGACTCTTGATACAAATGATGGTAAGATACTTCATAAGACAATAGGGATAATCTGTGTCCTTGAGACTACAAGCCGGGTGCTGTATTCTCCCCCCAGGAGCTTCCCTCTGTCCTTTTAGTGGAGTACATTACTTTTTCAAACAGAGAATTGCTGCATCTATGTAATGAACATCCTTCATAAATCCTTGCATCCATCATAACTAATTCACGAGTTAAACAGAGGCTTCATGTAAGGCATAACTAAGCCAAAAAATGAAACTGATTTAGTAGGCCTTTAAGAGCTAGCAATCTTATGTGGGCACAACACTATTACATTGCACAAGGGTTAAGTTATACCTTTACATTAGAGCTTCTCATGCCTTCCATCCACTGTAAATAAAGTACTTTTAAAATATAACAGAACTACTGCATTATATATTTCTGTTATTCTCTCAAAAATTACAGTGATGCAACACCTACCTTTTTGTACTGAGGAGAAGGGGGACCACAGATGTAGTCCTTCATCTGGTAGCTTCGACAGGTCAGTACCTTTCCTGCGTCAGTGTGGACATTAACTTCTATTGGGACATAAATACCACCTTCAACTCCCTCTTGCCTGTAAAGGACATATATTTCTTTCATGCCACATAACTCATGCATCTTCGAAACTGTGCAGTTACACATATGCATTTATTATAACAGAATTCAAGACAGGACACTGGTCTATGCTGTTAACAGTCTTAAAGAAAAATAAAGCAAAACATATTCCTGCCCTTTTTGTGCAAGCTTGTTTCATATCAAAAAAGTTTCTAAAGCAGCAGCAGCGTTCACTTCTATCATTTCAGGTCTGTAAGATAGGTGACTAGTGGTTAACTTGCAAAGTTAGAGAATACTCCTTGTCAATTAATTACTGTGCAAGTCTGGTAATCTGCAAGAGAAACATAACCAAGATTATCAGAATTAATGAACCAGGCACGTATTCATTACCTTCCTCTCAGATAATGAACAACTGCAAAGTTTTATCTCACCCATTGTGTTACATTTGAATAAGGGGAAACTCACACAACTCTTCCAGTGTACATTCCAATGAATAATCCAAGACACCCTTTCATTTGCATAAGACAGCAACAATAAGCCAGATCAGGGCAAAACTTTTGTTTTGTTTTGTTTAATTAGCACAATCATGCTGTCTTAGGTAAACAAAACCAAACTCAAACCCAAGGCTACTTATTGTCTTTGACCATTAGCATTTAGCCACCAATTACAGTCTGAGGAAATAGTAAGAAGTAAACGACAAGCTTAAGCAACACAAGACAGACTTTATAGCACAATTAACTTTAGACACAAGTCACCATGTGGGTTTAAATGCTGCTTGTCAGGACATAATTTTGACAACTTTCTTTCAAAGACTTACTACCATTTCAAGCTATTTAATGTACAAAACACAGGCCACATTAGATGAGTAACTAGGTTAAGTGCAAATATAGACTGCAGGCTAACTGCAGATTCAAGGCCAACAAATTGCAAAATAAGGCACACAGGTGTGTAAGAGCAAGAAAAATGTTCCAGTTAACTAACATCCATTGCTAGGATATATGAGGAAAAGTCATGATTTAGCCTGTAACATAGAGATTTGTGAAGTACAGAGGACAAAAAAAAAATAATAATCTATGAGAGAGCACCAAAAATGCATTTGAAGCCAAAAAGTACACCCATCTAAGCAAAAGATTCCCCTCCCATATTTGTTTTCTATAATTATGTTGTTTTATTTGTATTTCAACTAATTACATGCAGCATCAATTACACATCCCTTCCTCTGCTTCTGGATAACAAAGCAGAGACTTCTTTATCCAGACTGGGAGAAAAAAAGGCAGTGGGGAAGGGCAAGTAGTTTTGTTTTGTTTTTTTCATGATACCTGGAAATTCCAGGAAATAACTTGTTTGAGAACTTACAAATATATGTGCTTCTGCACAGCTAAAGAATCCCAAGCTCTTTAGCAGGAACACATGCAAGCTCTTGAGTTGGTTAGGAGCAATCCTTAGAAGAAAACCATCGACTATCATTATAAAAGCCAAAAACACATCCTGTTTCCTTCCATTTCCAGTCCACCTTCATGGCATCAATGAGGCAGCTGGGAAAAACCCCAATTTTTAATGTTAATGACTGTCCTCCTGTTTCTGGTGATGGTACAGCACTTAAGGCTCTAGCATCTCAGCCAGCACTAAAGTTTATCTCCTATCAAACAAATGCCATGGATCCACAATTCTATAGTACATAAACAACAGTTTTAGAAGACAAAATACAAAATGCTGTCCCCATAGAGGGGAAATGAAGTGTTACTATGAAAGCTACCAGATAGGATTTTCATACTTCTGAAGTTTACACTTTAGGAAAGAATGGTAAATTGGGAGATTTCAGTAAAGGTCAGCAGAAAAGGGACCAAGAGGTAAGTCCTAGTATAAGCAACAGAGGAGGTAAAGCAGGGACATGTGAAGCTCTCCCCAACCAGAAGCATACCAGCTAGATGCCCTCCTGCTGGGACTAACATTCCCAACCAGGACCTGAGAGTGCTGAGCGTGCCCATTCCCACGATGTGCTAAAAGAACTTGGGCAACAGTTTCTGTTGTGTTTCAGGTTCACTGTAGGCAATGAAAAGCAAGTTGTAACTTCAAGTTTCATGGCCAAGGTTATAAGGACATGTCTACACAGCACAGTGCAGCCATAACCAAGATCGCAACAGTACCAGAGGCAGAAGAAGTGTATTAATGTAATGCTTTCAATGGGCTTAATATGCCCTGCTTCCTTAGCCTCAGTAGCCCAGATTCCTACTGGAATTAATTGACAGTGATGAACTGCCCTGAACAAAGGATCCTTGTGTACCAGAAGCACCATGTTGTGCAGGCACATCCCAGAAGCTGCACTAAACCTGACACCAGCCAAAATCTTGGAAAATAAGTTCTAAATCCTGCCTTAGACCATGCAAGAAGTTCTGCTACTCCTTGATTTATTTACCCAGGTGGTCCTCCAGACTTCAGCCTGGGAACAACTTGCTCAGGTTGCCTAAAACCTGTCTTAATTATCAGGCACAGGCAGAACATTTTCCATCATGCACTGTGGTGGTGCAGACGGCCTCTCCCATTCAGAGGGGAAAAGAAAAACCCAAAAAACAAAACCCAAACACCCCAGCTCCCTGCTTGGATCTACCTCAAGTTCACAGAAGTTTGAATCCTTGGAAGAAAAGACATGCAAAACAACCTCTTCAAAAGGTCCCTTTGCCTATATTAAAGACCTCCTTCTCTTCTGCAAAGTCTTGTCCTCAATCCCTTCCTTTTCCACTACAACTGGAGTTTACAGATGTATAAAGACAAACTGATGTCAGTCTCAAGGGAAACTCTCCCTAAAGCAACAGGAACAGTGTCACAGGACAAACAGCTTGGAAACAAAGCCATTTTAATCACAAATGCGTTAGAAGTCAATACATGTACTGTGAAGTGAAATGCACATATTAAATTCAAAGCATCTTCTTGATTTCAATGCCAAAGCTTCCACACAGCTCTTTACTAAAACGTAACTGCTACTTTTCAATTGTTCCCTAATATAGTAGAAGACAGCAAAAGTTAAGTCACCTACTTATCCAGTGAACTTAAATTGCTAGTGTTCATTTTCCACACTATTCCCCATACTTCATCTCCAGGGCTCTGAACAATGGTAGCTGTACCTCCATGCCAGACAGAACTTGTCCTGCCTTGATGATGGCCAAACTCGAGCTTAAAATCCTGCAAATGAAACCAAGGCAGAGAATCAGTTTTCACTTCAGATCAAGGGTCGTTGGCTATTCTTTACATGGAAAGGGCAGCTAAAGGAGAGGCTGCAAGTAGTCAGCTGGGCCCACAGAAGGAACAGACAGGCAGGAACTGATCCAGGTCCCACCTCAGATGGGGCTGAAGTCAGCCTCTTCCACCTCACCATGAGAAATGACAGCCCTGGGACAAAGGGAAGGAAAGTCTGGCAGAAAGCATGACTGATAAAAGTCTTGGTTTGCAGAGACCTGGATCGACATACAGACCCCTTAGTAGTCTGGCCTAAACATTAGCTGACAATTTCTAAGGATAAGAAAGCAGAGGTAGCCCTTTCTCAAGAGTAACACACATACCCAGTTCTGCAGTAAATACAGCAGTGCTGAAGAGAAGTCAGCTTGACTTCTGTCCAAGTTGGCAGTGATGGAATCACTGATGGGCTTCCCATTAGACAGGCTGAAGGGCCCTTGGCTGAGGTGTACTGTGGAGGAGGGACCTGACTACTGCCTTCTTCTTGTTCCTCAAAAGACAAGCCTGCCTGGTGCCCATTCCTTTGCAGCTTTTGGTGCTGCTATAAGACTCAAATGCTACCATGCAGAATCCAGGAAAATAGTTAGGGGCAAAAAAGCCTATAAGATAGTGAGCACTGGGTCTTGTCCGCATATGCTAATACAACTGCCCAATTATTAAGTACCATCCTCTGTATTTTCCAGTGTTTTGTGCCATCTCATCACTCAACTGGCACATTCTTGGGTATTTTTTAAGCCAAGGCATATGCCTCCTTGAGAGAGCTTACTCAGGTGTTTTCAAGGTAAAACATCACTTATAAGAAAAAGAGATACTTGATTTCTAAAATAATGTCACATATTACTATATAAACAAAAGAGAACAACAGGTTCTTGCACTTTTCCAGTGTGATTTCCCATCTGACTCGATACACTCAGTTTCCACTCTAACTTGTTAGCAAATTTGTGGATCCTTCCCTTACAGTAGAGAAGGGAAAAACAAAACAAACCAAACAGCTTTAGGGAAGGCTACCTGCTTAATCACAAGAACAAAATCTGGCAAAGGCAAAAAGAATTAAAAACTACAAGAAAAATAAAACCCAAACCTATACAACCCCACAGCTTTACTTATTTCTCATGATCACCCTCTTCAAGCCATAATTTTGATTTGAAATATATGTGTGTACATATTAATACTCACTTTCTGAGACACGTTACCTTCTTGTAATTTGTCCAGATATGGGGAACAGGCTGCTAAAGGTGAGTAGTTTGAAGCTTACAGACAGAAAAACAGCACTGATCAGAACACTAATGATTTTTTTCTGTGAGTGTAAGTGATAATCAGCAGCCTGGCAAAGCCATACTGTTTACTCCATCAACACAATCACCTTTCTTCCCCATAAAATATCCCTCATTAAACTAATTTCATTAGAAAAAAAGTTTACTTAGACATACTAGTCATCAACCATTCCACAACCTGCTGCACAATGGCTTTGCAACGTTCAGGTCACTGGATTACTGCATGAGGAGAACTGTGGACTAGACCCTGCAGACAGTCAAGCCTAAGCAGGTTGCAGACAAGTAAACAGCCCAGTTGAGTCACAGACTGAAGTTACAGATGTGGATGTGAGCTTGCAGGGCAGCTCCAAGGAAACAATCCTGTGGAGCCAAGTGTGTTCACATCAACCTAGTATTAAAAAAGAAACCAAAACAAAACAAAATGGCAACAGAGACTGCACAGAAACAGCATGGTTAGCTCCAGTTCTGGAAGCAGGAACCCTCTGTTAGGCGATGCGGGTAACTGCAGCCAGCACGGCAGGAAGGAGGGAACATGCTAGATATGGTCTTAGATCAAGAGCGTGGTCTTTGGCCCTCCTTCTAAGTAGCAGTGTAATACCCTTTCTGTGACTGTTAGAAATCCCATTTCTTACAGCTTTTGATTGAAGATTAACAGAGCTTTAAAAAATAAAGAAGCCACCCGACGTTAGCAGGGAGCACAGCAGTCGGTCAAAGGCCGGCTGGCACCTGACTGACAGCTCTTCAACAGCCAGCCTGCAGCGCAGCCAAAAACACTTACTGTCTAACCTGAAAAATCTACCTGAAACCCAAAAGGGGGGGCTGATGCAGAAGGCTTTCTTTTATTCATAGGTACGTATGCAATACTACTGCCCTTCTCACCTCTGAGGTCTGATCCTGCAAGGTGCTGGGCTCTCGGCACATCCGGCTCCTCAGGGGCATCTGTAAGTGCCTCACACTTTACGTGAGCAGGCCTCAGTTGATGGTTCCAAGAGACACCAACCCCCTGACTACAGGGATTCTATTAATTACAAGGTTTTGGAACACCCTCACATGCTCTAATGTAGGTCATCTCCTGCCAGTTACCCCAAGAGAACCTTCAAGTCATCCTTAAGCAGTATCAATCAATGTTCTGCTCCTCCAAGCATCCTTCCAGTTGCAAAGATGTGTATGTCAACAGCTTGATGACCATGAGCTCATATTTCCAAGTCTACATCAAAGCCAAGTTGATATACAAACATTTAAGAATCCCAGGTGTGTGCAGAACTGCTGGGCACAGGAGGGTGCCCGCTGCAGTTGTGCAGCACAGGGTGAAAGCTTCTGTCCCACCCAACACATGGTGTGGGGAAGGCTTCTCACTTGTAACCACTGTCGCAAAGGGCAAGGAGAAATTTAGATTATTTTTTTTTTAATGAAGCATCATCCTTTCAAAACTGCCAGAAACTTGCCCCATAAACCCAACTAAGCACCTGCTACCTACACTTTCAGGTTTGCAACTCTTCACACATCTCAATTTGCAGCCTTACAAACTTGGTTAAACCCAGTAAGATAAACCCCACAGAGGTGGGACTATTATAAATTGTTTGGGGTTTTTTTGGCCGAGGGCAGCCCAGACAGCAGGCCCTGGCTGTCCCCACGCCGCGGCACCAAGGATGATGGGGACCCCCCTGCTCGAACCGTGCCACGTCCGCCCCGCTACCGGTAGGAAGGACGGGCCAGCGGGGCTGGGGCAGCAGAGCCAGGCCCACACACGACCCCACCTGGGCAAGCGGACTCTCACCCACGGGCTGCCTCCTCCCACCCGCGGCACCGCCGCCCCGGGCTCCCCGCACGCACCTGCAGGCGCGCCACAGCGCAGAGCGCCGCCGAGGGGCTGCTCAGCAGCAGCCGCTCCCGCAGCAGGTTGCTGCCGTACGCGTAGTACAGGAAACAGCCGCCATCCCCCGTTTTCGTCCCACCACTCGACTCCATCGGCCCCGCTGCGCCGCCGCTTTAACACCTCCTCCCGCCGGCGGCCGCCTGGGCGGGGCCTCCGAGCGGAGCCGCTCGCCATTGGAGAGTCGCTTGAGCGCCACGCCCCCCACCCCGCTACTTCCGCCGCTCCGTGATCGCTCAGGTCTCCCCGCGCTGTGACGTAGCAGCGGTGGGAGTGTTGTCGGCGTTACGTCACGCGGGGTCGTGACGTAAGCAAGGTGTGTTCGTCATGGCCGGGAGCCGGACGCCCTTTCCTCCAGCGCGGGGAGAGTCAGAGACCCCCCGCTAAATTAATAATAATGTAACCATTATAAATAATAGTGCAATGCATTTTGCTTGTGAGCATCGTGGCTGCCTCTGAGAGGAATGTAAGCAGTCATGAATTTTAGATTAGCAAAAGGATTTTAGAGTAGTAAAGCAGTTCAGCCTGCACCAGCCGGGAGCGCTCAGAGCAAACTGGGCACATGCAAGAGTAAAAGGTGGGAAGATGCAGGTGTGTGGGCAGGCGGAACTGCAGAGGCACACGGGCAGTTCCGCTCCTTCCCTGCCATAAGTGAGACAGGAGGAGACCTCACCACTGGCCACCCGTGAGCACAGAGTCACAGACTCTTTTGGGTTGAGAGAGACCTTCAAAGCTCATCTGGTCCAACCCCCCTGCCATGAGCAGGGACATCTTCAACTAGATCAGGTTGCTCAGAGCCCCGTCCAGCCTGGCCTTGAATGTCTCCAGGGATGGGGCATCTACCACCTCTCTGGGCAACCTGGGCCAATGTTTTATCACCCTGTGTAAAACATTTCTTCCTCATGTCTAGCCTGAATCTTCTCTCCTTTAGTTTAAAACCGTTACCCCTTTTTCTATCACAACAGGCCATGCTAAAAAGTCTGTCCCCATCTTTCTTACAGGCCCCTTCTAAGTACTGAAAGGCTGCAATAAGTTCTGCCTGGAGCCTTCTCTTCTCCAGTCTGAACAACCCCAACTCTCTCAGCCTGTCCTTGCAGCAGTGCTGTTCCAGCCCTCTGATCATCTTGGTGGCCTCCTCTGGACCCTCTCCAATAGGTCCATGTCTTTTCTGTACTGAGGACTCCAGAGCTGGATGCAGGACTCCAGGTGGGGTCTCACCAGTGTGAAGAAGCAATAAGCCGCTGAAGTAATATGTGCATATATATACATGTGTGTGTGTACATATAAAAGCCCACATTGGTATCCTGAGCAGAGGCAGCCCACGCAGGATTCAGCACAGGATCCCTGGCAGCACAGCGCCCAGCCTCTCTGCACACATCTTCGCCCATGCAAGGGAAAGCAGCAAGCAGGAGAGCTAATAAGCAGCCTCCTTCCTTTGATTGCATGTGCAGTGCTTCATTTGAATCCCTGCTTTAGTTTTCCCAACGCAGGCGTGGGCAAAGTCATTCATCATAAAACACACAAAGTGATAAATGTGAGTCTGATCCTTCCTGACAAGCAGTTTTCTATTTTTAATTTTGTTGTTTCTTTTGGGGTTGATGTTTTGATTTGTTTTTTCTTCTTCTTATGTAGGAATAAATATTTTAGGGCGAGAGGGAACCATCATGTTTACTTGTTACACGGGTCATAGGATTATACAGCAATACTCCCTCAATCTTGCTCCTTAAGACAGCAAGCAGCTGAACAGCAGATTTTGAAAATCTGCTTCTGGTATCTGCTTTTAGTCCCCTTTCCCTGAGGAAACGCAAACTCTGCAAGGAGAAGTTTGTCTCGCTGCTCCTCGAGCAGCTGCTGGACTGCTGGCTAATTTCAATCAGAGGTGACAGAAAGTAAGAGCCTTCAGAGATAACCAAGTTTCTGCTACTTTCAAGAAAACAGGCAGAGATGGCTGTGGGATGGTGGGGATCCCACACGAGCGGCCTCTGGAGGGCCCCCAGCTTTTGACTAAAGCTCACAGCTTTGTGTACCCCAAAATCAGCCAGCTCCAGGGACCAAACCTGCCGGAGGGCATTGGTGTGTGCTGAACTGCCCGTCTGGGTTTGCTGTGAGCTCTCCCTCGTGAGCTGAGGTTGACATTTCCTTCTGAACAGAAGAAATGTTATATAGGAATTGGAATGAAGCACGTAGCAATTGTTAACTTTTTCATCTCAAAACAACTTTTTAAAAAAGAAATCCCTACACAGCCTTTCATAACACTTTTTGCATTATTGAAACTTTGGACATTCTGCAAAAAAAATGCCATTTCTTTTCTTGACACTCAGAGTTTCAACAACTGTTTTGATGATTTTTCACTCAAAACCCATGTATATTTTGAACAAGGGGAAACTCTTAAGCTTGCGTTCTTTTTCATGCTGTTCAAATCAAGACTTTAAATGTTACAAAGTCAGATGATTGACAAATGAGGAGACTGAGTCCCTGATCTCATAGCTGGGTTTATGCATGTGAAAACCTTGGTTAGCAAAATTACAGTTAAACTTATGGGACAAGAATTAATTTAAAACACCGCCACTTTCAATTCTAAGTACTTAATCACTCAAAAAGGCATTTTCAAATTAAAATACGTTGAGGTTTCAATTTTTATACTTTGGACTGAATACCAAGCCTGTTCAATGACCAAAGAGAAATAGTATTTCCAGGACCGCAGTTTTGGTGTGGGTGGTGTAAGCTGGTTTTACCTATTCCAAATATAGCATAATGCTAATTCAAATGCTGTTGAGATTTATGGCATTGAGATTAATTTTTAATTTAACTGAGTCAGTCAATTTGCACTCCTGAAGCCCATAATCTAACTCTAGCACTAAACCATGTCCCTAAGAACCTTGTCTATGCATCTTTTAAACACCTCCAGGGATGGTGACTCCACCATTTCCCTGGGCAGCCTATTCCAATGCCTGACAACCCTTTCCATGAAAAATTTTTTTCTAATATCCGATCTAAACCTCCCCTGGTGCAACTTGAGGCCATTTCCTCTCGTTGTATTACTTGCTGCTCAGGAGAAGAGACCAACCCCCTCCATGCTACAACCTCCTTTCAGGTAGTCGTAGACAGCGATAAGGTCTCCCCTCAGCCTCCTTTTCTCCAGGCTAAACAGCCCCAGTTCCCTCAGCCGCTCCTCATCAGACTTGAGTAGAAACCTGCAGGGCTTCATTGGTACTACTGTAATAGATTTCACACTTCTGCTGGTTCACCACCTTTTCAAGTGACAATTAACTCTCCTGGAGAGGAGGGTGTTAAATGAAACCCTGTTTTTTTCTGGAGTTAAATCAGTTCTGAAATCAAAGGCTCCAGAGCTGCTGATATGAGACCTGTGGTAACCTGTTTGAAGCATCGAACAATTTGGAGGCATTGTTTCCCTTTGGACGTAACTACAAAACCTGCACAGAGTAAGCAGTCAGGAGTATGACTCCTGTTTGGGAGCTTCCCAAACATGAGAGAAAACTCTGGATATCCAAAGCTGTTTGTGCATTGTCCATAGAGGAGATCAACAGGGTTATTTATGCAGAGGAAGCAGGAATTTGTTTCCATCAGGTTTTTATCCCTAGATGCAGTTTATTCCTGAGCGTACCCTTCTTAGATTTTTAGGGGAGAAATAAGGAAATTAGGAAAAAATAAGGAATTAGGAAAAAATAAGATGTAGTGGAATAAGTTAAACCTGATGAAATGTCTGCCAGTCACTCAGTGTGCCTCACCACCACTCCCTCTCTGCCCCATGATTGTCACAGCGTGAGCTTTAATTAATGCTGAAGAAAAAAAAGGGAACCTGGAGGAATAATAATGGCAGCTGATGCAAATGAACCACGTGTGCAGTCCTCCCCACAGCAGTTCTCTCCTCCCCAAGGAGCCCTAGTAGGATTTGCTCTGCAATTAGTATTTCACTGAAATTATACCTTTTTTTTGCTGCAAGAGGGCTACAGCTGGTGGTAGCTTCTTAATACAGTGTACAAGTTCTGGGGGTCTGCAGAGATCTCATATTCATGCAAATGAATGCAAATGATTTTACAGCGTGTCATGGTGTTGCTGTGCTTGTTCCTTCCCCACAAAACAGGGACCACGATGTCCTGCTGAAGCCCAGCCTCTTTCTCTGCCCTACCTGACAGAATAGCCACGGACCCACGGGACTCGAAACCCCGCTGATGAGGAGGAATATCCATAATTCATTTTGCAATTCCATTTTTACATATTTCTGTGAACAGCATGTGCAGTCATTTAGGAGAGATGGGTTATTAAAGTGGCTGCATCTGTGCATGTAAAAACCTTAATTTTTTTGGCTCTGGCCAATGCCAAAGTGTTTTTTGGGCCATTCCTGAGGCAGCCCCAAGCTCTCCCTGGCTGCTGCCCTCTCAGCACAGTCCTGAAATGTCACTATGTGGTGTGTGCTGTTCAGGGTGGAGGAAGAAGCAAAGGGAAAGGTGATCCATGTGAATCCCTCCTCCAGATGAGATATGGGAAACAGAAAGGTGTGTATCTGTGTCTTGCTTTTGCTCATACCAGGTCTGTCCAGACAGACTGTGACATATTTCTTGCCACTCGAGCTCCTTCTAACTCTTGGAGAAACAAAATGTATGGGATCTATTGGAAAAAAAAAAAGCACTAAAAAATGACGTGCATGAAATCTGGACACAAGAAACGTGGCGAAGGGCTTTTACAAACAGATCCTGGTGCATGCAGTCCCAGCATGCAGCTGGCCTTAGTCACTTTGGCTTGTGAGAGCATCTGCTCTGCTCACAGACCTACAGGTACTTGCAGGTGTGAGTTCAGCACTGGGTTTGAAAAATCTTTCTAAGTGTTACATCAGTTTTCAAAGGAAGAATGTTGGGTTGTACTGCACAGGCTGTACCTGGAACCCACTTTTTTATCTTGTATGTAAGTGTACAGGGGGAACAGCTTAATGATGAAATTCTGCTCATTTTTTGTGTAAATTCAAAACCTGGCTTCTTTCCTATGACCTGGTCTTCTACTTGTCTCAACGTTAAGTTTTTCTGAATTATGACAATTCTCTAGTGGTACAGAGCAAACACTTACAGGACATCTTGTCAAAATAGTTTCTCTGAAACCTCTTAGTTTGCTGTGTCAAGAGACTTTTGTCAGTGTGACGTTTCTGCGGTCCCTTGTCTCAGGGTGCATTAACATCTCCCAACAGAGAAGTGATTGCTGCTTTCAGGGGACCAGTTTGCATTGCCATTCTCCTCTGGTGGGAACTTGGGTGTCACCAAACACCAAGCAGGTTGTATCTCTGGGCTGTCGAGTACTTGAGAATTTTTTTCCCAATGGATGTTATAACTATTGAATGTAGACTGGCAGATGAAAGGGACATACCCTGCTGGCCTTTAGGCAGCCCTGCTATTTAGTGTCCATGTACATTCTATTTCTGTTTTTTTTTTTTTTTTAATGTTAATTTGCTTTCTTCCTTTTACCTTCTATGATCTGGTAGTGCTCTTATTTTCTTCCTCCTTTTGTTCTTTTTTCAGCACAGGAAAACTATAAAATAAATTCAGTTCTGGATGGTGTTTTCCAGTCCTGTATTAAACCTATGGCTTTACATTTGAACCACGCAGTATATTTCAAACAAAGTAAGCTGGTACTGCCATGTCTATAACCATTTCAGTGCTGCAGAAGACATCACGTAGCTCCAGCCACCATGCAGGAGCATGCCCGGTGGCCACATGCTTTCCTAGAAGCAGCACTGTGACCCTGAGAAGAAGCTCTGAGGAGAGCTTTGGCCTGAGACTTGTTGGGTTGGAGAAGGGTGGTAGCACCTCCCTGTCTGCATGTGCAGTGCTGGCACTGTGGCAAAACCAGGTGACATTGATGCTAAAACAGGCCCTGGTTGTGCCACTTCTCCTAGTCCTGCACAGACCTCACAAAACATGGTACAAGCCCCCACTGGGTGATTCTGGGCAGAAATGTTTCAGCAATTACCAGTAAATTTAATTTAGTCCTTCCACTAGGCTGGTGGCCTTTGTGGATGTTTTTGTTGTGGAATAAAAGTGCCACATTTTTTTTTTCCCCCACTTGTTTTAAACTCATTTCAGCATGACATAAGCTAAACCAGAAAAATCCCTGTGTGTCACAATAAGAGGCCAACCTTCAGCATTGCGTTGGTGTGACAATGACCATTTGAGGTTGCACTGTGGATCACCATTGCTCTGCTCTTCTGTGTAAGCAGATCTTTGAACCAGTGGCAAGACCTGGTCCAGCTCAGCTGCATGGGACTTGGTGGTGGTGGTTAGGGGGTTGGCCGTGTTTTCCTCACTCCAGCCACATGATTGCAAACCAGGAGGGGAAGAGAGCAGCCCGAGGGCAAGCTCTGTATCTCTGGAGAATGGGCAAGAATATTAATGCTCCTCTGCCATCTGCGGGCAGATCTCAAGGCAGACCAAGAAAGAATGAAGCCTTTGTCCCTCAAAGCTGTTTTTCTTTCCATCTCGCACTCTTACATTGTTGACTTTTGTGGTTGAGATGGACACAAGCTTGTGTCACGGTTGACTTTGAATGACCATATTCTTAGTCCTTGTTTCTCGTGATGGAGCACTCTGCCTACCATCTCTCTCCCCTCATTTACCTTTATTCCACAGTCTCTGCCATTGCATCAGGGATGTGACCCTTGGTGCAGGACAGGAGAAAAAACTTTCTGTAGGGAAGGGTGCTAGTGATTCTTTGCTTTCTTCACCAGATAGATCAGAGAGACATTGTATACTATCACATTTCTGTACCTTAAGGGTTTCTTGGGTAAAAAAAAAACAGAGAAGCGGTCTGCAGGCGACACCTGCAGATCCAAGTCTTCATTAAAATAGATTGTGGTGCTCACATAAAGTCACCCTTTCTTTGTTTTCTGCCTATGTTGGTGCACGGTGGTGCCTGCACGCTCTCTGAGCACTGTTCTGGTGCCCAGGAAGGTGAGCCTGGCACATAGAGAAGCCAACCCCAGCAGCTTGTGCCCCGTGGCAGTTGCTGTATGATTGCTTCATCTTTGCTCTCATCACTTTGTTTCAGAACAAACAGCTATGGAGAGTTGGATTTTGTTTCATGCAGCCCCAGATTTCGTAGCTGTTTTCTTAAGCGCAGCTTGTGCTAGCACACGTGTGCCTACCCAACTACATGCACATCCTTCACTGCCCAGACTAGTGACTGCTGAGCAGGTTAGGCAGCTCCTACCAAACCTGCAGAGAGACGCTGATGTCTGAGACTGTAAGTTCCTGTGAATTTTTGGAAAGGGAGCAGCTGGGCAAAAAAGAAATAAGAAGTCTCAAAGAGGGAAAGGCAGCAGTTTGAGTACAGCTGCTCTTAGGCAGCAAAGTCCCCACCCAGGAGAGAGACAGTGGCCCCGCTGCAGAAAAACTTCCAGCAGGAATTTATGTTTGTCAGAAGTAAGGGGACAGAAAACCCCTCAGTCTCTGATCTCTAATGAAGCACTCATGCTCCAGCTGTACCAAAGTCATTCAGCAGCAAGATCTGAATCCCGTGAAAACACGCTGTCCCAGGTTCAGTGCTTTGCATGGGCTTGTTTTTCTGTTCATCTCTCACACAGAGCCCTCTGCACCAAAAATTCAGCTTGCTAGACGAGTCAGTGATGTGATGGCAGAAGTTCTGCCTCAGAGCACATCTATTATTCACAGGATTTGCAGAGTGCAGGGAGTTACAGAAGTCGTGTCCTGCCGAGGCACAGAATGTCTCACAAACAGACAGAAGGAGAGTAACAACATATTTTTCCAAGGCATGTGTGGCCCTAAGCAGCTCTAGAGACACACATTTGGTAGCTGATAGGAAACCGGCCTGTTTTATCTCTGCCTGCATAGGAAACACTGATTATTATTTTTATTATTATTATTTTTTAAGCAGTCAGGAAAAAAACGATACATGTTTTCAGCAAGTTAAAACAGGTCCTTGTTCCTTCCTTTCCACTCCCAGGAGCATAATGATGTGGGTATGGAGGTTCGTGCAGCGGGCATGCTGCAAAGACAGTGAATTGCTGCTACTTGTGTGATGAGGGACGTCACAAAATAGTGACTTACAGGAATAATGGCAGCCAGCATTTGTCACTGATCTAGTTAATCAGGACTGCTTTCTACAAAGTGCTCCCCCGCCATTTCCACTATATCGAGCGTGCAAAAAGACAGTAATAAAAAATCAGTTTGTGGCTAGCGTGGGGGGAATGTGACCACCAGGTGACACTCTCGCTCCACGGGGAATACAGGGTGGCTGTAAGGCCTGGCAGTGTGCAGAAAAAGCCAAAATTTGCCCGTCTCTGGATTTTTCCTACAGGCTATAACTGGGACAGCAGCTTCTCCTCACCCTCAAGTAAGGGGGACACTGGAAAGCCCCTGACAAAACCGTGGGTATTGCTCACTCCGATCTAGGTTTCATTTTGCCAGCAGTGTTTTTGTGCAGGGAGGGAGTGACGTGGATGGAAACCTGCTGCTTGGGAAGGCTGTGGCATCTTTCACCGTCTCCTCATTCTGCTGTACACGGGAAAGGCTGGTGCTTGTCCCACTCATTTTGCTGTACATGAGGAAGGCTGGTTCTTGCCCCACTCATTCTGTTGTACATGGGGAAGGCTGGTGCTTGCCCTACTCATTCTGCTGTACATGGGAAAGGCTGGTTCTCACCCCAGCCCCTGTCCCCTCTGGAAGGGATGAACACCCCATGGTGTTACGTAGCACTGAACAGAGATTTTGTAGTTGCTTTAAATGCAATAGTTACCCTTTCAGTTTTGGCTATGGAATTCAAGCCTAAGGTTTCCATGACATAGCCTCCCCGGTTTCACTCATCTTCTGAGCACAGTTTGTGTCCCAGGGAACAGGGTCTTGACATTTCCTCATCCTCATGTTCACTCATGAATGAAATCAATCCCTTCTGGAGCCACAGCCAAACCCTCTGGGGCCCCAAGTACACTTTGGTTCCCATGGAAAGAAGCAGACTTTCCTACCTGCTTGCCACTATGAGGGCTGACTGGCATTACCAGTGGCCCAGGGGACGGCTCGTGGTTGACTGCCATTGCCACTGTCATTTTTCAAGATGAAGTGGGTGGGAAGGCACAATTTGCACTGCTCAGTTTTCTGATCCTGGTAATCTGGGCTAATGTGTGAGTGCAGCGATGTTTGTGAAGCAAAATGCTTCTAAACCTCTTGAGTTCAGGTGGGCATCATACGTACTTCTCATGTGACCCTAAATCACATCAATAAGCTAAAGTTTTCCTCTGCTTCTGCTTGCCTTGTTCTCCCATTCCACAACCCTCCATTCTGTCCTGCCCTTAAATGACTTGTCAGACTTGGTTTTTGGTGTAGCCTGTAACATCTCGCTTAAGTTCCCTAATCAGATCTCTTTCCATTTGAGTTCCCCATGGACTAAACAAACCTGACATTGTCAGCCTCTGCTTCAGTTGAAGCCTCTTCTTGTCTACTGGTTTATCCTTTTTGCTGTTTACCTTTTCTTTTCCTAGATCATGAATAAAGATGTTAAATACAAGGTCACTGGGGCCTGCTGATTTCCAAATCTTGGAGCTAGTGGTATTTCAAGACCAATTCCATTATGTAATTATGTTTCACTTACTGGGTTTTCTCAGGGAAGTCATTTGTCACAGAGCAGCAGGCTCCAGCTTCCTGGAACTCTCTTAAATCAATCCCATCATATCGCAGAAGCCTTGTTTTAATATATTCCATTATAATTGTTTAACTGTTTGCTTGAAGAGGCCTTCCTGGTGTATTTAGCAGCAATTAGGTTTTTCAAGAAATTACCATTTTAGAACATAACAGCTAAAAAACCCACAAAACCCAAAAAAAACCCACAGTAGAGAAACCCCCAAACAAATCCAGATTTCCTGGAACAATGATGAAGTGAAAAAATGTGTTGAAAAATGTCATCTTTGCATTGATGCTGGCCAGCTCTTTGGGGTTTTTCAAGCGGTGAGGCACCTCATGTAGGGCTGATAGGGATTTACAATATTTGACAGGGTGGAGAGTGGAGAATGCAACACCCTTATTTGAATGTAGGGTGGTTAACCCCATGGAGACTTTTGCAAGCGTATTTTCATGTCCCTGTTCTGATGTGCTCCCTGGAGGAAAGTGGATCAGCTTATCTGCAAAACTTAATTTAATCTGCTGGTTTATGTTTTATATGCATATCCCACAGAACCCATGCTTCTGTTACAACAGGCTGTCGTGTTTGTTAAGCTCAAAGTGGTATTTCCTGGGGAAAAAATAAAAGAAGCGTGCCGTCATGAAGTCCAAATCGCTGGCTTGGGATCTTGCTTCACAGCTGAAAGATTCATGTCAGTGCCAGGGGAAAGCAAATACCTTCTGGCCTTTCCAACAATGGCCAACCACAGCTGTTTGTACAAGGATGAGAAGTTGCTGCTATTTCTAAAATAGCTGTATTTTACTGAGTTTGAAGGAGGCTGTTATATGTACATCTGTGCAAGTGATAAAGACTCTCTCCTGGCTCCAGAACGTTTTGGTTAGCTAGAACATTTCACTCTTCAGTAAACAGTTTGGGTTTTTTTTGTATCTAGTTTCAAAATCCTTTCACAGGACAGCCTACTGGCATGTCTCAATAGATTTTCTATACATTTGTCTGCATCTGCAGGCAGCCCTACTGGTTCTGCAGAGCAAGTTCTTCCTGCAGTGATAAACACATCAGGGTGTTTAAAATGCAGATGTATTGCTAAAATAATCACAACAGTGGATCAAAACTCTCCCCTTGTTTTCCCCATTCCCCTCCTTTGTGGATAGAATTGTGCTTGTGAAAATGAGAAAGAAAATATGTCTGATTTTTTCTGCGCCTCTGGTCCAGCTTGCCTCCTTGGAGAAACTCTTTGCATGTTTCTGAATCAGGAACCAGGTAATCTATAGCATTAGTCCTGGATCTCCTTCTCCTTTGTAGGGTTCTGATCTCATCTTCCACCCCTGCTCCATGCACTAACAAGTTGGGTGAGCCAACCCTGGTATGTACCATCAGTGTGTTCATTTTTCACACGGCGTGGTCCCTCAGTGTGGTGAAAGCAAGGTGGCAATGGAAAGAACTGCTAATGGCCTGACTGTCTCAGAGGTGTGGGAAATGCAGTATGCCGTCACTGGGAAGACACAGCCAGGGTGTTATTTCTCGTTCTCATGTTGTATGAAGGTAATACAGGGTTGTCCAAAGTGCCTTTTTCGTCCAGGCAAAAATCCAGCTGGGATCACATCATGGGGAAAAAAACCCTGTGACTGTAATTCCAGAAGGTATCAACAGGCACTGTCAGGAGAGGAGAAGGAGAAGGAGAAGGAGAAGGAGAAGGAGAAGGAGAAGGAGAAGGAGAAGGAGAAGGAAAAGGAGAAGGAGAAGGAAAAGGAGAAGGAGAAGGAGAAGGAGAAGGAGAAGGAAAAGGAAAAGGAAAAAAAAAAGAAAAAGAAAAAGAAAAAGAAAAAGAAAAGAAAAGAAAAGAAAAGAAAAGAAAAGAAAAGAAAAGAAAAGAAAAGAAAAGAAAAGAAAAGAAAAGAAAAGAAAGAAAAAATAGACAAATTTAAGTAACCAGCTGTGCATCCAATGATGCCTTGGTCTACCTGGTTGAATGCCTTTCCTAAAGCAGAGCTTTCCCTCACATTATTCTGAAGAGTCTACATTCATTGTTCTTTGCTCTCTTGAGGGCTATACCTATTCTTAGAGCTAATTTAAATTAGCAGTCACAACTAATTAAAGCAACTTAATTAGTGGAAAAATACTGAGTCTTTATCAGGTGCTCCTTGGCTAGAACACAGACAGAGATAACAGAGCTGAGCAGGAAAGAGATGTTTTTTCTTAAGCTTTAAATATCTTACTAATATGAAAATGTGGTTATAACCAAACTCTCATGAGGATGAAGTTTTCCCACAGCTGTAGCCCAAACCTGGATTGTTCCTCCATTTCCACTCAAACTCCTGTTGACTGCAGAGTGGTGTTACGTGAGGAAAGGCTGGATTTGCCTGGGATGGCTCACGGTGGGAGAGCAAATTGGGGTATAAGCAGGGAAAAGTGTGAGAGCAGTATTACTCACTTCCCTGACAGAGGGGTGAGAGCATGATGTACTGGAAGTGGCTGGCAGCCTCCTCCTCTGCCCTCCAGCCCTGTGCTCATCAGTTGGTTCAAAGACGGGAAGAAGGAGGACAGGGGCAAGCCATGGTCCTCCCTTGCTTCAGGCACAGGGTGTGAAGGCCAGTGGCGCCACCCCAATAATCCCAGATAAGCTCTGTAGTGGTATGGGCCAGGATTGAAGCCACGAGCTGTGACTTCACACCAGGACTTGTGTACTCACCTCCTCATGGAGACAATATTCTTGTCTTGCTGTTTCCAGATTCACCAGCCGAACAGGAGAATTTTATTTGGTCACTGAGCTTCCTTCTCTTCAGGTTTCCTGGGGGTTTCTATGTTCTTGGGTGTCTGGTGTTTGGTGCTTCTCTGCTGTTCCTGACAGAAGTGGGTCTGAGCAGCAGTAGATGTGAATGTCAGAGCCCCCAGGAGTTCCCTCTGACCGCCAACAGCAAAAAAGAGAAGTATTTTATAAGCACTCACCAATCTGATGGCTACAATGGTACAACTTTTAGAGGGCACATTAAAAAAGAAAAGTAATTACTATGCAGTTTAATTAGCTCAGAATTTAATCACCCTTGCAACTGAGGAAAAAGACCACAGTCTGTCTGTTTCTAATTTAAGCAGGACAAAATTCTCAGTGCCTGTCCCGGAACGCCAAGGAGGTAAAATTATATATACCTTGTATCTCTCAAACAAGTGACCCAACCATCCCTTTAATTCCCCATTCTACCAGTGATTGTAGTGATCCAGTGGATCAGTCAAAACAATTGATACTAAACAAGAGTGATCGTGAAGCCCCCTAAGTTCTAGTTTGTGTGATACTTACTCCAGCAATCATTTTATTTCTCCTGCCACAGATAAAATATTCTTGACTGATCAGGACAGGAGAATCTCCTTTTTGTTCCTGCAGTGTCTACAGGAGAGTGTCCCGATCCATTCTGGTTTAGAGAGGGAGAGGGATGAGAAATGTTCCCTTTGTGAACACTTTGCTGTGCAAACACCATTCTAGATTAATAATAATTGGTCCATTAAATCAACAAAGCAGGTAATTTTTTCCACTCCTTTTCAAGTCATTGTGAGCTTCTTCAGGCCTGACTCAGACCACATCCTTCTGTTCTGGTTTGCCTTCATTTTTCTTTCCTATATTGGCTTTTGGTAGGACTGGGAAATTATCTGATAGCCAGCTGTTGCCCCACGCAGGTGCATTAGGAAAGGAGAGTCGGGAATTTTCTGAATGATTGAACACATTGTGTTTTGCAATATTAGAGACAAGACCCTGGAAGGTAGGAGCACAACTACACTAAGGTTTCTTAGGTCCAGCTACTCCAGCAAGAGAAGTGCATTCCATGAAGTCCAGGGACATAAGGATATAGGTCAGTTAGAATGCAGATCTGCAGAGTGTAACACAGGTAGCTAAAGCTGCTCTGAATTTAAAAAAAAAAATAAAAAAAATCAGCTGATGAGGGTCATTAATGTAAAGGTCAGAAAGCTGCATGCAGAACAGAGCGGACTTCAGCAAAACGTTAAGAAAAATGAGTATAAGGAGGAATGAAATCAAGTCAAGGAGGAATGAAATCAAGTCAAGGATGATTTAATCCAAAAGAGCTGTGTGTCATATGCTGCTTGTTAGTATCTGGTTTTGAGTATTGCCATGATTCAAAGTGTCTTGACTTACCAGTAAATAGGTGCCACTTCTGGGTCTGAGTAAAATAACTTTGTCCAAGACTGCACTCCATGTCATATGGGTCTTCTAGCAAACTGATTTCTTCCTCTCACAGAAGCCTCCATTGTGGCCATGTAGCCATTCATATTACAGTATAAATGGCTACAGATCCAAATTCTGCCTAATGACACTCCTGAGTCATGTAATTTGTCCTTTCCAAGGGAGTAGACATAAAGGAGGAAGAAAGCCCTTAAATAATTCCACATTGCGTGAACTGTCCACATCATTACACTTAAATCTTTATATCATAATTTCAAGAGCTTACCTTGCCTTGGGATGTCTCCCTGGTAGGGAGATGGATCATAGAATCATAGAATTATAGAATCATAGAATCATAGTTCGGGTTGGAAGGCACCTTCGAAGGCCATCTAGTCCAAGCCTCCTGCCATTAGCAGGGACATCTTCAACTAGATCAGGTTGCTCAGAGCCCTGTCCAGCCTGGCCTTGAATGTCTCCAGGGATGGGGCATCTACCACCTCTCTGGGCAACCTGGGCCAGTTTCACCAACTTCATTGTAAAAATTTTCTTCTTCATGTCTAGCCTGATGAAAAGAGACTTTGCTCTGAATCACAGTAGCTATGGGGTGGCCATTCCTAGCAGCGGGCCATAAGCTTTCTACTAACATTACAGCTCAGGCCTCTGAACCTGTCAGGAGTTTTGTGGGTGGTTATGAACCTGTTCAGTTCTAACGGCAAAACATTGCTCAAGAGTCAGGAAAGCATTGTGGTGCCATTGCAACATCTTCTATAGCTTAATGCTGATTCTGCAATGGTATGGTTTGGCCATTTGTGATAAAAATCTAACAAAACTAAGCAAAAGTTTAACAAAACTAAGTAGTTATTATATCTAACTTGTGGGCTGATAAGGGAAGAATGAATGACCATGAAAAAACAGACAGCATGTAAAAGTATCACTAAGTGGACAACAAACCAAGAAGGAACAGATGCCCCTGCCTACACACACATACTGAGCAGACACTTCCCAACAAAACACCTGGGACATGGCTGATTCACTTTAAACCTTTGCTCTTAAGACTGGCACCGTCAACCTTAGGACCCAGGAAGGCATGGAAAGGGTGGTATTAACAACAGAGAAAGGACTGAATACCAGGAGGTCTGTGTATAACATTTTAAACTAGAGAATTAATAGGAGTGAGCAATAATTTGATAGCTTGGTCTGTATGTGTCAGTATGATTGTAACTGGATTAATAATATGTCTAATCAGTATAACAAATATTTTTTATTCAAGCCTATGTGCCATGCATGGCATCTAGCACAACACTGTCTTATGATCCTTACTCCAGAAACAGAGATGAGATCCAATGCACAGAGGAATATATATATATTTGTACGAAGAATATAGATATCTATATAAATATATGTGCATATATATGTATGAGGTATATATGAGCTCTTCTCTCACGAAGTTTCCAAGAACAGAGGTTGCATGAAGGTCAGAGGCACTGTGAGGAGTTAAAGGGAATAAGAGCAATGAACTCCCTCAGCCCTTCCACCCCAAACTCCGTAGCACTGACACACAGGGCACACACTCTCAGGAGTGGCTCACCTTGCCTCCCTCCACCACACACACCTCCACACAAGTGTTGAGGGTTGCCTTGTGTGAAGATCAAGCCAAACAGGCACAGCCACCCAGACTCGGTCAATCTGGCGGAGGGAAGGAGAAAGTAGCCCTTCCCAGGAACAGGCAATCTTCTCCAGATGAATTGTTAGAAGCTCCTTTTACTATGCTGGATTATTAAAAACCTGATGCATTTTTGCAGAACATTCACTAGGATTAATATTTTAAGCTCTACTGTGGTAGGTATAACAAAATTTGAGGGAGGACATTGCTGCCTTGTTGGGTATTGATTTCTGTCCAGTGAGGAAGCATTTTAAGTGGGTTACAAAGTGTTTCTCTCAAAATAGGACCGAAGAACCATTATAATATAAACTAATCAGCTGGACATCAAGTTCAGAGATGATACTGAAATTGCTTAGACATCGATTTTTTGTTATCTTTTCCTGTGGAGCATATTGCTCAATTCTGTTACCATCGAACGGATGTCAGAAGGAAATTTCAGTGAACAGCAGCAATACAGAAAACTTCAAGATTTGGTGGGGGTTTTTTTACAGAAAATTTTGGCCTTCCAGTATTTGAACAGTAAGGGTACGTAATCAGAGAAATTGCAACTTTCATGTATTTTTACTGCTTCTCAATGGAACAATATTGTTACTCAGGATTACTAAGCAAATTAGACACAAGAAAATGGAAGCTGGACGTATAGTGTGACACTCCCCTCAGAATTGTAAAGAGACATAAAATTAAAAGATGTCAGACAGTTGATCTACCTCCTGAAAGTCCCACTGAACCTGTACATGCAAAAAGGGGGTAAAACTGGAACCTTTCTTCCTCTTTTTATGTTCATTCCTGTTTTTTTAGTACTTTTGAGAGCCTAGGATGAGGAGAATGATCCACAGCATGTGAAGTGTGGCCCTTAGCCAAACCCCATAGAAATCAATTGGAAAATACCTTTCTTGGGAGGTGAACTAAGCTTGATATTAATCAAAAGCTGCCAAACCCTAAGGAGTAGTCTCTGTGCTAATGCAACGTTGTCTCCTATCACAGACCTTGTTCTGATTTAAATCTCCTTTTTCTTCCTGGAAGGGGTAGGTTTGTTACATATTTTAAAGTGCTACTGGCATGAGGTTAGCAGAGGCTCCCAAGAGCTTGTGGGAAAATGTTCTGGGATGTATCTGAATATAGTCTGGTGCTAAGAGAAGTTCACAGGGCTGAAATGAGTACACTAATATAATTCTGTACAAATGAGACATTGCAAAAATAAACATAGGCAAAGAGGGCTGATGCACAGAACCACCGTTCTTTGCTGGACCTGGATGCTGGGGCAGCAGGGAGCTCTGCTTAGGCCCAAAGAGGACACAAGGTTCTAGGTGGAATACATGACTGAGGCAAAGGAAAATTGCCTCTTTCCTGGAGAGGTGCAGCATTCCTCAAAATCATTCTATGATCCATGTAGGGGCGGATCCTGTGTTAGTCTGAAGTGGCTGAGAGCTCTGTTGCTTAATACCAATTGAGAATTTTGCCTACAAGTTCAATGCAGAATTTATTTCTAGGAGGAATTGCTAATTGCTGTATAGCTAATGGCTACAATTCTCTACCAAGCCCTCTCATTGCAAAGTGAGAGTTATTTATTTATTTTTTCTTCATTCTGTCTTCTAGTTGTATTTTCTAACATCTCTTTGCCCTCTGTGGCTTCCTTTGCCCTGCTTTTCAGCAGGTTAAAAAAAAATGGTCTTTAAATAGGATCAGTTCCTCTGTCGTGCTAGTTGATCACTGCAAAGTGGGATCTGCTTCCTTTTTCAAGCTTATGCATATGTTATTTCCAGTCTTTTTAGTACCTGCTGGCATATGTCATGGGCAGTGCTCCCTCTGTTTTCCTGACTGCAGTGAAAATGAAAGTTAAACCCCCATTAAGTGAACAAGCACACTGGAGGACCCCCTGCCGACCACCAGACAGGTGAACGTGGAGACAGAGATACCGTGACCGAGATCTAAAAAGCACAGGGAGTGACAACTAGAGTGGGGAAAAAAGCCTGGGATTCTTCTTTCGTATGTTCTGCTAGTAAGTGAGAAATATAGAGAGGTGTACACGAAGCAGGGCTGGTCATACTCTCACTTCAAATTCGGCTCAAAATTCAGTGATGGTTTCCCTGTGTTTCTCAGTACTAGTGCATCTGAGAGCACATTTCACCAGGGGCATGAGAGTCCACCAGTGGTTCAGTGCAAGACATGTGGCAGATCTTTCATTTTGGGAGCATATAAAGAATTTTTTTTTTTTTTCAAATTGTCCCAAACACCTTAGTCTAAATAACATTTCTAAACCAGCAGGGAAACCATGTGGGAAAAAGCAAAACCTTTGTGTTTCTTAGCTTGGCTCACCATCCTACCTGTGTTTGCTCTTCCCACCTCTTGCTTTGAATGCATTAACCTTTTTTCTCCTGCCATTTCAATCCCCGGCCTGGTGGATCACATTGTAGGCAGTGTTGTGAATAGCTTCACTGTATTTTAAACACAGGAATTGCTGGGACCACCATTTAAAGTCATTTCCAAAGACTATGAAATATCTGGTTGCCCGGCTGTTTACAGCGGCACGTCTCTGTCCTGGTGACATGTAGTCTTCTACTGAAGATCTAGATATAAAACTAATGCATTCACAAAAGCCTCTGGGAATAAATCCTTGCAAGGCAAGTATTTGTTAGGAGACAAGATCTTATTCACTTATTTAAAAACAGGCGTTTTTTTCTTCTTTGCTCTGACCATCTTGCTTTTCAGGGTGGGACTAGCTGGCAAAACCAGTCTAACCCAAGAACCTAGACCACAAACCCTGGGAGGGAAATGAGGTTTTGCCATAGCTATTTCCTTACCACCTGTATCTAGAGAGAAGCTACTATGGTGCCAGCCTTCACTGTTGTTGCTCAGTCAGTGGTTAAGGGTAGAAGTCCAGACCTAGCAGAGAATATAGATATCTGCCACCCATTCACCTCCTGGTGAAGTGCACAGCCATTAGTTTGTCCCCATGGCTCTCTAGGTTGGGGATGGAGGCAGAGAAATGCCTCCAAACAGGATTCATGACATCCCCCTCAGAAGTATTAACCACAGGTAATGGAGGAGAAAATACTGAGGAGTGAGTCTTAATTCCTGATTGTCTCTGGGAGGGAAGAGTTGCATGGCACAAACGCCATGGCCTCAGGATAAACTTTGGTGACTGATTGCCGCGGAGGAGCCTGCAGGCAGCTGCCTCTTGGCATCAGTGATGTCCATGCCATCGTCTAGGTGTGCAGTTGCAAGTCGTCATGTGCACGTTCTTTCTCTCTGGCAGTGGAAATGCTGAATAGAGTTGTTTCTGGTAAGAAAACCCTATGGTAGCTCCAATGAACGAAATGGGGGAATATCTCCTCTATAGAAGGTGTCTGCCCAACATGGTGCTCATCACACATAAGATTATACCAATCTCTCCTTAGCAACAATAAATAGCATTTCAAATGACACCTTACACAGTCTGTGTGCCTTTTTTTTACTGTTATTATAATGGACCTGCACCTCCTGGTGCAAACCAGGATGAAAGGCTGGGTGCCTGCAAATTAGTATTGTTATTATTACCATTATTACTGCACAGGCTTTTCTAGTCCTATTTGGGATTACACATGCAGACACAGGAATCTGAAGCAGTAATATTAGAGCATTTCATGGTATTAATTTTTTCTCATTATACTAAAATTAATAATCTAATAATAAGCAGTAGGCAAGCGTAAATGCACACTAAAGAATCTACAGTTTCCAACTGTATATTTATCAAGCACTGTATAAATATACTTCAGTTTATAAAAGAATGAAGCGTGTCTCACAGAATTAAAAAAAAAAAAAGACATTTTTGGAAAAGGTTTCTCTGTGCAAGTCTGGAACTTGCTGGGAGAGCCAAGCTGATTAAGCCTGACCATGTCTGGCATTCGAGCTGCTGTTGAACTTTTAAGGAACAGACAGACATCTTGTGGATTCGCCTGCTGCACATGCATGTGCTAGGAAAGCCATCAAATCCACTCAGGGGCAGAGAGGTCCATCAGGGGCTATTAGAGTGGATACAACAGCTCACTCAAGAGGTGTGTAAGGCTTGAGATGGCAGCAGCTGAGAGGGTGTTTCAGTCCTGACAGCCTTCTCACAGACATCTGCTCCTACCGATTTTCAGGAGACAAGACACATCCACCTTCTGTCTGATCCGGTTCATCTGTTAGTTCTTTTGTATTAGTCTTGGGAAGCAGGGTTGAATTACTGAGGTGAAGAAAGAGAAGCAAAGTGAAAAAATACAGTATTAAAGTATGCGTAGGCATATTCCTGAAATACGGTTAGCCTTGCTCAGCAGACAGAAGTCCAAGTGAAAATGCCTGTCTGGCAGCCTCTCACATTTAAAACTTTGCATATACAGGTTTATGTAAAAATCTGTATAACTGCAGTACAACAGGAAGCTAATTTGTTCTTGGCAAATAGCTTTGAAACTGTAGATAAGTGATGTGTTTTCATGTGGGTGATAATCGTTTGCACTGATTTGAAGTGACTCCAGGGATGTCAGCTTTCATACTTGTGGATCTTCATCAAAGTCACCTGGACTATGAGCATGTGCTGGCTCCTGATGATTAATCTCTTTCGTCACAGTCCTGCCCTGTACCCTGGACAAATGAGGGCTCCACTGTTCTTGGTACCACAACTCTTCCACTTCAGAGATAATCCTTTCCTCAGAGAGCTCAACAGGACAGACCATGACTGGAGGCAGATAGGAGGACCATGCCCTGTCTGTTGTCACAGAGTAGTCGACCAGGGTTTGGGCCCAGTGCATTGAATTCCTGTCCATTACCCAGTGCTACTATAGTTTGGAGACCACTAACCATGGCTCCCATGACTATAAGGAACCAGTGACACTTAGGACCTTCAGCTTTTGGTCACCTGATACTGTGCAGTCATCCAAAAACTTTTAAAATCAGGAATTCAATGGAAACATTGGCTTCATGGCACATTATTGTTTCCTTCTGCCTCTCCTTGATGCTCCATATTCCTATATCTCTTATTTCCACAGGAAATAAGTATTCTGCTGTCTGTCTTCCCCCTATTAATGTCTGCTTTATTCCAAAGAATTACCAAAATTACTTTTTTTTTTTTCCTTAGAAACAGTGTACCAGGTAATTATCTGCTTAAATCCAAGCAATTGTTGTAAACTTGTCTCTGGCTTTGAAGTCTGCTGTTGCTATTTCAGGCCAGAAGAAGGTCTGGAGGGCTCAAAGCTTGTCTAGTTTTTCCAACTATCCCATCTTTATACAAGGTATAGTATAAGACACTGGCTCCATCTATAGACTTGTCCTCACTATGTCCTTAAGCCATAATGGCTGCAAGGGCACTTGCCTCTTCCTACTTACTCAGGATACAACAACAAATATTCTCACCAGGCTAGTGTACAACATGTCCCATCTGTCCACAGTAGATTGTCACACATATGTTTTTTTTTGTCCTGGATTTATTTGAAGGAATGTGTGAGTCATTCAAGAAGGAAAACCATTTCACCAGAACAGTACGACCAGTGGGAAGAGCTGAAGAAAATTTGGTGACGAGCAAAGCAAGATGCAGGATAAGTGTCATGCTGAGAGGCCAAAAGCTGGATTTGGCTTTGGAGGTGGAACAGACAGGATACCATCAGGCCTGACTTGGGGAGAGAGGAGAAGAAACTATTACCTAGGCAGACTGACACCAGCTTTCAAAGTGTTCATACAAAATTAGCACCCTTCCTATTTTGTGCTCATACTGCTGATGCAGTGTTTGTGTTTGAGAGAGACAGCGCTGGCGGGCATGGCTGGTCCATACATCAGCTGCCTTTAATGTGTTTGGCTTTACCGTGGATTTACACCAAATTGCGTGGTTGATGGGGCCCGTTGCTTAGGACTGACATAACAGATTCCAGCTGCAGGAAGGATCTCAGTCACTTAGCTTTTATATTGTCTCCGGCACTCATTGTTACACTCTGGACTGACTCTGGTCACAAACCTGCCTGACTTAATCCAGAGACTTTGCCTTGAGAGGGTTCATAAACCCATCAGCCAATGGTAAAATGGTGTGTGTGTGACATACTCTTATGCAGGTCATAAGGGTACCAAAATGGAGACAAGAGGAATGAACAAAAGGACAAATCACAGTGTACCAAAAGTGGATGCATTTTTCAGATCAGGAGTATTAGTTACCATTACTATAATGAATTAGAGAAATGGTACTCTACTTATGACTGCAAAGGTGAATGAAGATAATGAAACACAGTGAAGACTGTAGGAACATCCAATGTGCACCTCATGCCCTCCACCAGACCCAGCTTTGCACTCCAATCAGCAAGAAGTACTGTTCCCCCATACTGGATGTGAAAAAGCTTTTCCATCTGTCAGAATCAAAGTTGTGGTCTTAGTAAATCTCTCTATATTTTTTTCAGTTGGTGAGCAAACAAGCTATTCAGTGCAGGCTGTTTTCTAGCAGGAACTATGTAAGGGTGAGTCTGCAAATTAGAAATGGTTGTTATGATCACTATAGCAGGGATCATTCTACTCCTTTCTGTGCTGGTTGTTTTCTCTCACAGGCTTCTTGTTCTGTACAACTGACTTTAATGGCTATAATTGCATTTCTGAGCCTATCAACATGCCCAAACAATTGCAGTTTAACGTAAGCGCACAGAAAGCAACAAAAAGAACTTGCTTCATTGACTCAGAGTTAGCGAAACAATGCAAGGGTGAATAACAATACTGGCAGGTGGACTTGGAAAGAGTTTAATAGAGCTTTTTTCATCCACAGATCTTGTACTCAAGGAGATAACCTGACCTGCAATGGAAACAATTACAATTGCAAATCCATTGCAGTTGCAATTGCAATGGAAACAATTTTATCTAGGAATTTTACAGTTACTAGGCCAATTTGATCCATTCCTGGAAGAGCACAAAAAGGTGATAGAAGTGTTGCCACCAGGAATTCTTCATGCTTCTTTGAAAACATAGGGGATGAGTCTCTTCTCTTGAACTAGCAATTTGTCAGCAATTACTTCTGACCCAGGAAAAGTTAAACATTATTCATGTAGAGTTGTCAGCCTCACAGAATTATTCCATGTTTAGCAGTTTTTCACACAGCAATTTTTAAAGGATTAAGTCCCAAGGAGTAATTTCTGGAATTTATCCCCATTCACTGGAGAGAATGTATTTCTTTGAGTACAACAATGAATTTCTCGTAAGACTATGGTACTGCTGTATCAGATTGCTGTGGTCAGTTTTATGATAACGGAATATATATGCTGGGATATAACATATGTTTGCAGGCACGGCTAAAAGAATGGAATGAGTTTGCTGTAAAGCTCTGTGAGCTTGGCTTGCAGCTTGAGGGGAGGGAGCAAGAAGGATGGGAGCAGCCACTGGTACCCCTGGGGAGCTCCTCTCCTTCCAGCAGCGTAGCGTGGCTGTCCCGCACCCTCTCCTGCTGCAGCAGATCGTTTGGCTTTCTAAAACTCAGGCAAAGCAAAACAGACAAAGGGCTGTGTTTTTCTGCTGTCCCAGCAATCTGCTGCCCTAATTATGTGCTTATTTTGCCCATGCTCACAACTTATCCTGGCTCATAACCATGTGAGCAAGGCTGTTCCCGAGGGCTTTTAATGGATTAAAGCAGCTCTTGATTATTTGGACAAGACATGCAAGGTATAAAGCTTTAAGTCTCAGGGAGGGAAATAAATAGATTTGAAAGCATGTTGGTTCAGCTTCAGAATTAAATTCTTTTTCATTTCAAGACCTCACAAGATGTGGACCAGAAAACTCTTATTATTATACCACAGAGTCATGTGTATGAGACAGAAGATTCAGAAACTGAATCTAAGGCACATCATTAGCTTTAGGGCTGTGGTAAAGGAATAAAAACACAAAGAAACAAGTGGCTGTCTGAGGTATGTCAAAGAAGCCGTCAGTGAAATTCTGAAAGGGAAAAGGCAATGTCCATATCCAGCCATTATTCAAAACAAAGAGGGACAAATTGAATTTCTTATGCCATAGCTGTGAATTTGCTTTATGGTTTTCTTTTGGTCAGTGATGATAAAAGACTATAGGGCAGCAAATGCTTTTAAAGATTATTAAAAATTAGTTTTGCGACTGTGTAAAAGAAAAACAAACAAACAAAAACCACCAAAAAATGCATTCTTGATCTCTGAGGACAGTCTCTGAGGAGAATCACACCTGACATTCTTCAAAATGTGGATTTCAGATGTGGTTCGTGACTTGCCTTCTTGAAAACCTAGGGAGCTATCTTCCTAAATCAGGCAACCAACAAAGTATGCTGCTATAATATGTAGAACACTTGCCTGAAACAATTAGAAAAAATGCTTTTTGACTTGGAGTAAAATGTTGGATGCAAAAATGGCCTAGAAACTTTATTTAATTTAAATGTCCTGAGTCCTGTTGGTCCAGAGGGTCCCAGATTCTCTAGGCAGTTCTGCCTGCATTGCCAGTTCTCACAGCTGACCCTAAGGAACATAGGTGAACATGAAGACAGGAGGTCTTTGGGAGCAGAAACCTGGTGAATGAAGGGTCTTTGTCAATACTGGTGAAAGGTCCTGGGATGAAACTGTCCAAAAAGATTGATGGAAGTGATGAACCAAGCTAAAGGGCATCACACCCTTCTGCCAATACAAGTGGTGAAAAAAGGCAGTGAAAGATTAAGAGGAAAGGGAGAAGCCTTGTCCACTGAATTTGTGAAGAACGGACAGAAATGGGGGACAGACCTCGCTCCTGTGAGCTTGCAAAATACCATGCAAGAAACCACTCATCTTATTGCAGCCACCAGTATCTTCTTACCTCCATTTTTACGTTAACATTTCTCTCAATTTCACCCCATTGCTCTCTCTTCAGAGGATATTTTGAGATCTCTTAGTATTCAAGCATCAAATGCTGTATGAGCTTTACACAAGGAACAGATGCAGTCTTTTGAGATGTTGTCCTGGTTTTGTTAAAAACAAGTTTCTCTTTTAGTGAATTTGCCTGTCAGCTAAAGCTTTCATATTAGCTGCATTTTCCTGGAAAGTCAGATACATGTTTTAGTAAACATAGCAATGGAATGCAAAGTTATTGATAAGGATTGATGCACATCTCGCGAGAGGGGCAACGAGAAACAGGTGACCAAGGAACTGATCAACTGAGTATAACATCCCATTCACTTCAGTACTTCATATAAAAGTGGGAGATCACAAGGATCTCGTCCGTTCTTTTGCTTATGGCCGACATTAGGAGAGGACCTTGCTAGTCGTCCCTGTGAACTGAGACCTAGTGACAGACTGAATCCAGCTCTGGTTGGCTGTGGAGTCCAATCCAGGACTTTGGTTGTCGGCTCTGCAGTTGCTGAGACTTTCAAGATTGGTTTTGTATATTTTGTGTTATTTTCTCTATTCTTATTAGTAGCATTAGTAAAACATTTTTAATTTTTCCAACTCTCTTCTCTCTGTCCTTCTTTCCCTCCCAATCACCTGTCCTTAGTGGGAAGTGGGGAGAGGGAGTGGCTGAAAGGGGAAGTGGGCGAAGAGGGGGTTAACAATACATCTGCCAGGGTTTTATTGTCACCCTGCAATCAAAACCTTGACAGATGTATAATCATCCATCCCCTCTCCTGATATTGCTGCTGTCACTGTAGAGGGAAATGGAGCCATATCCACTGTGTATCCTGTGTAAATGTGATATTGTAAATGCTCTGCAGAAATGTGTCTGTAACAAACACTTTCTTCATGCCCACAATATTTTCTAGTTTCTAGAATTTGCTATTGATCATAGCAACTGGTATTCATCTTTGAATCTGCCAATATCAGTCATTGTCTTTTAACTCCCCATCTTTGTGCTCAATGGTAGCAAAAGCAATATTTTTTTTTCCCTGGGGCTGTCAGCAATCCAACTCATTTCTCATTTTTAAATGGACACTTGGGGCAGATTCTGTCCAAGCAAAACAAATCAATACAGTTAGTTATGCTAAATGCATTCAAACAAGAATACTTGAAGGGCGAGAAGAAATAGATGCTGCATCAAAGCAAATGATGGAGAGGAGAGGTATGCGTTCTACAGGGCTTAGCAAAGAATGGGAAAATGGCAGCAGCTTCAACCTGTGCCTTGGGAGTGAGGAAGGGATGGAGGATCAGGTGGAGGGAACTATGAGAGGGAGGATGGGGGCTGAGGAGGGAACTGAAGAAAAGCCAAAGATGTAGGCTCAGGGGAAAAAAAAAAAAGAAGTAGTGGATCTAAGATGGGTTCCAGGGTTGATGCAGAGGAACTGATGAAACCAGTTACTGTGCCACAGACACTGGGCAGGCCCAGAGGAGAATCTTGTTTCTAGTCCATTTGATTCAGGACCAGGGGTACTGGACTTTGAAAGCAGCTGGGCGATTTAATAGCCTGTATCACTTATAATGCTATTGTGGCTTCAGCATAGCAATAAATTACACAAGAAAAGCAGCTCATGCAACAGCCCAGCTCTTGGAAATGGTATAGAAAGAAAAAAAATCTCTTATGTCTGCTTTTATAGAAGTGGATGATATAGAACGTAGGGGTTTGCATTCTTTGCAAGCATTAAATTTTAGTCACTGGTGGAGGTTAGTTGTAGGACTGGTTGAAGTGGGTGTTGATGTAATATTTTTTATTTCAAAATGTTTATGTTTGATGGTAGCAAAAAAGAATATGGTTTTTTTTTTGTGGCGGTTAGCAACCCAGCTCACTTGTCATTTTAAATGGACACCTGAGGCAGATTCTGCCCCAGCAGAGCAGACCAATACAGTCAGCTAGTGCATTAAAGCAAATACACTTGGATGGGAGAGGAAAAAGAAGCCACAGGAATGGAAATGATACAGGAAAAAAGAGTTACATGCAACAGAGAATCAGGAGGGGTGGCAGGCTTTGTCTTCATGTACTAGAAATAGCTGAACTGATCCACCAAGACCATCATTAAAACAGCTTTAATAATGTGTTGTCATCAAAAAGAGGAAATTAGCACCACTCCCAAAATGAGTAGTCTATGGAACGATGCTTATAGATGGCTCGCAAGGCTGCAGCTGGTTGCTTGTTCTCCTTTCTTTATTCAGAGGCCAAAGATAATGTAATTCATCAAGATCATTATGAGAAAACTAATCAAAGAGGTGCATTTAGTTATTTATGGTATGTGAATCAGCATCCTTTTTTGCCAGGAAAGGTTGGACTGGATGATCCCTGTGATCCCTTTCAACCTGATATTCTATGATTCTATCCTAGAACAATAAGCAAACAGTCGCAAAGTGGCTGAAGTCTCTCACTTTGATTCCAGTGCTCGTGTCTCTGGCAAGCCCATTCCTGCAAGCTGTAGGGTGATCCTTGTCTGTAGCTGATCGTATGGGGTCAGATAGGTGATGGCAGCAGGTTTTACATATGTTTC
>NC_137543.1:119430767-119498267 GCF_963082525.1 Nesoenas mayeri
CACGACCTGCCCCCCTCACCGCTGGAGCGGCTCCAACATCGGTCGTGTCTGCACCGGGCTGACAGCAGAGACTGCACCCCGGGACGCCCTTCCCGAGCACCCCTCGCTGGGCACAGCCTCACTCCGCCCCTCAAGGCTCCCCTCCGCATCTCCGGGCGCGGTAACGCTTCAGCTGCATCGACCCGCTGCACATCTCCCTCCTCCGGTTGAACCAAGGGTGCGCCCTCTCCCTCTTCTCCTCAGCCCGGGGCAGAGCGGAGCAGCCGCGGCTCACGCAGGTAGGTCGGGCAGGGTGCGGGAGCAAAGCCGCCGAGGGGCCGGGGGCTCCCCGAGGAGGGGGGAATGTGGGTCTCTCTGCCCCCCCGCGGCTTTTATTTTAAGGGGAAAACTGTGCTTTCTTGTAAATCACAGTCGTTACGTGAAGCTTTCTCAGCCGGGACAACGATGAGGTGAGGGAAAGCTCTAAGGTTCAGCCGCTAATTTTGGGCTAATGTTCTTGTTTTCACTTAATTTCTCCTCCGAAGGAAGGCCTGCCAAACCTTCTCGCTGGTTTTCTGTACGGGTTGTAAAATGTGTGAGTGGTGGGTTTTGGTGTTTTGAGCTTCCCCCCGCCCCCCAGCACTTGAAAAACATTCACCTGCAGACCACTTCTAATGCTAATGTGTTTGTACCTCTTCAGTTATAGTGTGAAAGAAGATATTTATGGTGCTTGCCTACCCGCCCTGTGAACAAGCAGGTCAGTACCTAAAATAAGTGGGTTTGGTGTTCCAGGTGATTTGGGAAAAGGAATTTCAACATATAGTATGCGCTGTCATTCATACACGTGTATTTAACCTAGTTAAACTCAAAATGTTGGTGGCATAAAGAAGTTTAGTCCATTTTCCTCTGAGGCAGGAATTCCCTTTGCTTGAAGTAAGGTGTAGAAAGTGGTCCTTCCAATATGCTCATGTGGCCCAGTGTACTGAATTTGGCGTGGAAAAATATTTATCTATGCTGTTTCTTGCTTCAGGTTGATGGAATGCAACTGCTTTTTGATACTTAATAACATCTTTTATTTGGCATTTTGCCAAAATGTGTGCAATGTTACAAGGAGGTACTTATATTACAACTCTGTTTAAACTGTGGAGTGAATGAACTCCTCTCTGGTATCTCTAGAGATTTCAGTTAATTCTATTGCCTGGCATGTGTGCAAGGCTTAGATGAGTATAACTGATTTATGTGGAATCTTGCAGCATCTTGCACAGATCAGATAGTGAAGATGTCAACTGCGTGATGACTTCAAGCAGGCGTGGAGTGTAAGGTGACCTTCTGACACAGAGGCTGTTGCTTAAATCAGGATTTACAGATCATTCTGTGATACAAAATGTCCTGATTGCCAATGGGACAAGATAGCATGAGGAACGTCTTAAGAGATGCCGCCTTACCTAATATGCTACCCATTAAAAAAGATTTTTGAAAAGAAAAATTCTCTGATGAAGACAAGTCCCAGTAGCCCAGAAGCACAGGAGAAATCCAGCAAACCAAGAGTTCAATTTCTCCTTTACAAATGGATGCTGCGGAAAATATTTGGGCAGTCATCATGGGTGTTCTCTTAAGTGTTAATAGTGGTTATTGCTTTGCTATTTAATAATACTTCAGTATCTCAAAGAGTCATTTTCCCTGAGTGTTCTTTTCTTTGGTAGTTACTTATTTTTTCTGGCACTGAACATCAGTGCTTTGGTCCAGGAGTGACTGGTATATATTAGGTTGTGAGCAGATAGTTCTCTTTCAGCTTCCTTTACAATTATAGGTAACTCAATGTACAGCTGAAAGCTGAAGAAAAATATTTTTTTCTCCCTCTGAAGATAAATATTTTACTCAGATGGTTATTCATAAATGTATTGTTGAAATCTGCTGTCTCTCTCCAAAAATGAATTGATCTGTATAAGTGCTTGTAATTAGTATGCCCTGACATCATCTGCAGGTTACAGTGAGAATTCATCCTGGGTGTTAACATATTTTCTAATAGTAAAAATAATATTTCATTTTGTCATTTATGCATTGCATACATGATGTTTGAATGCCTCAGGATAGTAAAGCAATAGACAGCAGTAAATAAATTATCAACGTAGCTGGTAATTTTCTCTTAAAACTGGCTGATGATTAAGATAATAAAGCTATTACCAAGCCAAGAAAATAAAAGATTGGAAGAGAAAACTGGCAGTAAACAAGGAGCCCATATGGATTTAGAAAAGGGGGTGAATAAGTGTGAAAAGTGATATTCTGGAAGTGAGATGTGTCAGGCTGAAACAAAGAGTTTCCAACAGCCAGTCTGAGTTAGATTTCACAACATAAATCAGAAGACAAAGACAGAAAGCAGCAGCAGTGGGCAAAGCTCAGAGTGAAGCTAGTCCCAGAAAAAACCCACATAACTTGTGCCTCTTTTGAATGTGATTGTTGGTTCATGGGTACACAGGCTGAAGAATCTGTAGGGTTTAGAAAGTGGAAACTGTGTGAAGAAGCATTTCTGCTGCCTTGTCCTTCAGCTCACTGGCTCTGGTTGGAGCTGAGGAGAAGACCATGTGTTGCAGGTATAATGGGGCTGAGCCAGTCTGCTGTGGCCATGGACTATAGACCACCTTTTAGCTCCTGTTCTCAGCATGGATTGGCACTGGTGATTACTGAAACAGCAGGGCAGTCCTGAACAGCCACCATCAGTGTGGAAGAATTAGGAGATGGGAGTCAGGATAGATCATGCAAGGCTAACTTGGTATTTCTATGCCAAAATAACTGGGTTTTGAAAATAAGAAAGGCAGGGAAGTTCTTTTTGTGTTCTGCTGACACCTCTAGGCTTGCCATCTCCCACCAGCCACTTCTTTCCTCCTCAACCCCTGTGGAACACAAGAATTTTTGATAGGAGGATTGTAAGTACTCTGAGGTATTTACGGGCCTTTTGGAGTGAAGAGCTGTCTGGCCAGGGACATGCAAAGATAGAGGATGAAGAGAATTTACAGGAAACCTAAACAGCATTTGGACTCTAGAAAACCTTTCTAGAGGATATGAACATATAAACAGCCTTATTGTCAGTATGCATGTTTCATGTCTCCTTTGGGTTTGTCTAACATAACTACATGTTAGATTTAGTAACTTCTAATCACAAGATCTGTGAGTTAAACTGTGGATTTTATATTTTATGTAGAGTGCAGAGGGATAATAATAGGCTCTGCATTAGCATGCACACACATGCACACAAACATACGTCCTGAACACATCAGCACTTAGAAGGTGCTTGCTTTAATGTTCTTAAAACCTCCTTTGTTTCTTGCTGGAGCAGCCTGCATCTATTTTAGACACTGACCTTGCATCTCTGGCAGAAGCACCCAACTGTACTGAGCAGCCCCCGTCACTGTGTCTACATGGCTGTGTTTGTGTCTGTGTTCTAGGCGTACATGGGGTAGTTGAATGTGGACTAGCCTCAGCCTGCCCATTGCTCTCATTTCTCGAGTCAATGAGAGACGGCGCCCGTGCATCTACATGTAGGCACCGTGGGAAATGAGCAGACTAGCACCTGAGGGTGAAATGGGGCATTTATTAGCATGACAATGTAGACACGCCCCTTCTAGACAATAAAAAGTTAATGGTAGCAAAACACCAGGTAGTGCTTGAGAACACAGAATTTTCATGTAGTGTAATCTAGTCAATGAAATGAGTTCTTATGAGGAGTTTCAACGGATTTAGGGCTTCAGGCCTTAAGACAGAGTCACTGAATCCTTTCACATTCCTTAAGTGTTTCCCTTTTTGTTGTTTCAGGATGCTCACCAGAGCCCCAAGTGTCATTGCCCAAGCGTTCCTTCTTCTAAGCATAGTTCTTGTCATTGCTATTGCAGTGATTCAGATAAACCAGCAACAGATCCTCTCCCCAGGGCTTAAGGTAAGTCTTGAAATACGTAAGAAAGGAGAACGATATTTTGAACGGATATTTAATAATGTTCCTTTCTAAACTAATTTTTATGGGGTGATTCAAAGGAGTGTACAGTCATAAATTAATCACACCTTTGTCAAGGGAAAACTGAAGCTGAGATAAAAAGAGAATTAGTCAAGATCACAAAGTCAGTGGCAAAGCAGGAAAAGCATTCCTTGATTACCTGTTTGTGATGTCTATCACACAATGTCTGAAAGGCCAGATGAGGAGAAAATGCCACTGTTTTGCTTTTGTTTTGTTTTTTTTTTTTACTTTTGCCAGAGATTGGAAGTAATTTTAAAATAATTTTGAAATGAGAAATACCTGGATTTTAAATTCTATTACAGCTAGGAAGTTAATGCTGAAATCTTTGCAAACTGCTCCTGTGTATCAAAAGCATTTGGGTTCTAAGTGTGCACTTTATGATTCACCACATGTTGGGACTTGCTGAGCATTAACAGAAGCAAAGTAGCTCCATGAGGAGGTGCAGAACAACTGGAAAAGACAAACTGAAATATTCCGGAATTCAGACTTTGCTTCATGCTTCTGGAGTATGTGTGCGGATCCTTCAATGACAGATGTACACAGCTGAGGACAAAGCTGTAGAAATTAGCCTTTTAGAGTAGCTGTGCAGTCTGGCATTTTGAGTTCTCTGTTCTTTCTTTTTTCCACAATAGCTACAAGCATAAAGCTTGTCAGATCTTTCTTTGAAGTTCTTTCTAACTTTCCCTCTGCCTGTGTATTTAACTGGATAGTTTACACACTGATAGCAATAGGTAATTTCTCATTACACTTCACAGGACTATGAACACCTTTGGCTTTGTCTGAATCATTTGTTGGTGTATGAGTCAGAAAATGGGATAAAACTGTATTGTGATACCAGTTTTATGTGTTTGTGTGGTGTGGCAGGGTGTGTGTGCTGGGATCTTGCATGGAGACATAGTGCCTCAGGTTTACACCCTGTTGTGCCCAAAATCTTTGCTGGCAGCAGCCTTACATCCTGACAGTTTTCATGCAAGGCAAGACTGGACTGACCTTTAGGCTGAAGCCACTGTCTGAAAGACAGCCTACACATCACTTGTACTTTTCATTAATTCAGTTTCACATTCAGAATGACAACATTGTCTACTTTGCTTTTTGAGCAAACATCAGACCCACCTTGACCATCTGGAGCTGGTTTAGGTGGGGAGATCTGCTTCCTGAATCAGAGGATCTTCATGGCTGGTTCTGCAGGAAGACTGGTGGTTCCTGTGCTACAATAAGTGTTTTGGCTTTGGATTTCTTTTTGGACTGTAAGCCTGCCAACGCAGAAAATCCCAGTTAATATGGAGAAACATGTGTTTGATTCCTGAGATGCTGAGTAGTCCTCAGTAAATTATTGACATTAGGCAAAAGGAGCAGAGGGAGCACCTTGGTATGCCAGTGTGAAACCCTCCAGTACTTAACTGATATGATATAGTCTGGAAATGGCAGTGTCCTGAAGTTAGCAGTTGATTAAAATTAAATATGGCAATAACATGATTAAAGCAGGCTTAATCTTTGTAAATGGTCTTGTTCTTCTTCTTCTGGTTCTTCTCTGTGAAACCAAAACAGCTACTGAATGATAACTAGAGTTTGTGTTATCTGTGGTATAATAGCATATTGACAGCATCCAGGTTCATTCTTTTGTGGCACAAGAGATAAATTACCTGCTACACCATTGATGTTTTGAAGTGTTGTTGCAAAATTAAGTATTTTTATTGGTTGGTGGTTGGTTTATCTGAAGATTCAGCCAGTAATTTGTGAAGGAAGGACCTGCCCACGTGCACGAGGCAGAGGCACTGAAAGAGCTCCTGACTCATTGGAATGCACCATGAAGTCAGAGGAGCGATGAAGAAAGAAGGTGCAAACATCCTTAGTGACATAGTTTGTGAAGAAGTACAGAACTGGAAACAAAGCTAGCTCTGAATGTAATGAGGCTTTGTACCAGTAAAAAAAAATTGTCTACTGATGTTTTGTGAACCCTAAAGAGAAAAAACCCTCTCTCTATCGTGTGTCGCAATTTAACCCCAGCTAGCAATCAAAATTGCTTGCTCAATCCCCCATGCCCAAGTAGGGGAGTGAATTGAAAGGGAAGGGAGAAATTAATGGATTGAGATATAACTAGTTTAATAAAATAACAAAACAATACTAATATACTACTACTAATAATATATATATAAAATAAAAAGTAAAATCAGTGATACTCAATGCAATTCTTCACGAACTGCATTCATGCTGAGCAGCCAGTCCTGGGAAGAGAGCACCCCGGTCTCGAACAGCCGATCTGGGGGAGCGAGAGTGAAAAGGGCAGAAAGGCCCAGAGGCCAACTGCAAACCAGCAGAACAGCAAAAGGCAAAACTAAAGGAACTCCCAGTTCAGCTCCGTTCTGGTTGAGTTCCATTTGGAACAGGTCTCCCCAAGCCAAAAAACCCAACTCCCATTAAATGTGAAGCATGATGCTAATGTTGTGGAATATTCTCATTGATCAGCCTGGATGTCACTCAAGGTCTGTCCCACTCCTGAGTGTCTTTGCTAAAGTACTGAGTTGAATGGAACCTGATGGCGTAGTGGTTTGATGGTATATGTGGAGCCTTTCACTTTCTAGTTGATCACAGTAAATATAATCTGGATAAATATAACTATAAATGAAATTTTAATTATCTAACAGTCTTTTAGGAAACAGACTAGACTGGTATTGCTGGTAGTTCTTTGGGGGCCGGGAGTTTGTAGGATTACAGTGGAAGCAGTGAACTAATGAGGTGTGGAGCTGGATGGTTTTGCCATCTGCAGCAGTGATCTTTCGGTCAGAGTTGAGGCCCCCCAGGGAGTCAGGGGGATTAAATTTATCAGCCTGCTGCAGGGGCTCTTACTGCTTTGCAGCCAGATGGAGGTTCTCATTTTTCAGTATTGTCAGGCTCCTGCGCATCTGTCTGTTTTAAAAGAAAAAAGTTAACAGAGAAATGAACCCTACACTGTGCGATTCCTACCAATTAGATGACTTTGGAAGTGGGGAGCAGCAAAACGTACTTCCATGGATCACAAAGAGGATAAGCAATATTACAGTTTTCTTCCCTTCATGTAATTTACCTTCTCAGTTGCTACAGTTTTCTGCTGCCATAAAAGGTGGGAAAGGGGGAAAGACTGGTCTGGTGAGCAGTGGAATGGGATGGAGAAACCTGTGCTTTAATCCCACAGAAAGTCCAAGTGACCTAGGGCAAGTCACTTAAATATTTCTCATTTATTTAATAAATAAACATTGGGTAATAGTGATTCTCTTTTCCTCTTTTTTGTCTCACATGCCCACACAGCCTGTTTACAGTGGCAAACTCTCAGGTGGACTGGCTAAACCACTCAAAGGGAGAGATTTAAGGGGCAATTAGAAAAGAACCAGACTTGTTACATCATTCTCACTGTGGACTATTATGTACTTTGCCTGTTTGCTTGTGGCTTTATGGATCCCTTGTGCATCCTTGAATCTAAAGCCTGTGCTTAGCTATCAAGCCCTTCAGTGTCTAGAAAGTGTAGTGGGGATAATGGGAAACGAACTTGCTGCAAAATCAAGTCCTAACATAGTGTTATCTACATGTCAGCATGGATTTCGAACCTGATGCTGAAAGGAGATGAGCATTCTCCACCCTCACTGAATTAATTATTGAAGATACATAGTATGTTCTTCGTTTTGCAACCAGATTCATTCTGTGTTTGGCTGTTGGATTCATGCCTAAGTGCCTAACACTATAATTAATCTCTCTTGTAAATATACTGTGCATATATTTTCTGAAGTGTTTGATGGTGCAAAGAAGTACAGCTGCATATGGGCCTTAAAGCTGTCACTGTTCGTTTCTTGATCTAATGTATTATTTTTTTCTCCCCAGTACGGAATAGTCCTTGATGCTGGATCCTCTCGGACTACAGTCTATGTCTATGAATGGCCAGCAGAAAAAGAAAATGACACGGGAGTAGTGAGCCAGACTTTCAAGTGCAATGTGAAAGGTGAGATCAAATGGAAGTTCCTTATTTCTTTCTAGCCTCCAAGAAGAGGTTGTCTGGAAGCCTATACTGTTTATTTTCTGCTGTGTTCCCTTTTAAGTGCTGGGGAGCAAGAACTGTAAAGACTATGTCTATATCTGTCAGTGTGAGTCCTTCTGCTACTGATACAGCAGGGTGCTCTAATCTGCGATGGAGAGAGGAAATTGTAGCTAAACTTGGTTTACTCCATTTTAGTTCGTGATTGGTGCAGACAGAGTTTGATGTAAAAACTATCAGTCCCTGTAAATGTTTAGTCCTTTTGCCCTGAAATAATTTCTTTTAAAAGGGAACTATAAAATATATTTTTAAATAGCTTAGTATAAAAAGTCTTTGAGAAGAACGAGGATCTAGCCCTTGTCAGATGTTAGCCATTAATTTTGATTGAAGCAAAAATGGGTGTCAGCTGTGCTATAGGAGTCTGACAAATTAGTTTTATTTTCCAGAAATCTTAGTGATGCTTTAAAAAATTCTCTACTGTTTCAATCAGGTTTCCTAGAGAAACAAGGCTTATACGGTTCATCTGTAACTGTTCTCCAGTTACTTGGAAAGGGTCAACCAAGGGCAAATGATGAAAGGCATGTAGAAGGTGACCAGGAAGAGCTTCTCCATATTACAGAACTAGGAAGCGTCTAATAAAATTATCAAGTAAAATAGCTAAATTGCAGAACTGTTTCTGACAAGATGGCATAGTTATATCAAATATGCAGGTCTGACCTTTGGCTCAGGAAAACCTGTAGCTGTGCACTGCTAGAATGTGTCCCATGACAACCACCACTGGCTACCTGCCTTGTCTTTTGTCTGAGGTTTTGCATGGATTTTCTCTCAGAGGGAGGCTGCTAGACTGGACTGGCTTTTGTTCACACTCCAATATGGTTAAGTATGTTCTCTAATAGCTTGTCATGGATTCCTTCATAAAAGCTTTTGAATCTCTTAGGCAACTTTAGTGACATTTGACTAAGCTTTCAAAGATACCAAAATTTCACACATTTTATGAAGACAGGTGGCCAGGCCAGAGAGAGAAATCCACATTATTAAACAGTGGCTAGTCCATAAGGGATTTCTGCAGGAAGCCAGACTTTCTAAATTCTGCTTTTCTGAGTTAAATGAGCTTTAGATTACCCTCTGAGATACTTACTTCAGCAGTTCTGCTTTGTTTAGTGTACTGGTTTGGGTTTGCAAGTTAGGTAAGAGGAACGGGTGGGGCAACTCAGGAAGTCTCAGTGCAGCTTTTGTTGATCTCTGATAACAACTGGCATTCAAGGAGAAGTTTTTCCATTCTCTCTCAGTCATGATCATGCAAAATTCTGCCTCTCTTTGTGGCTGGAAATAGATGCTGGAGATGTAGCTGTAGAAGTCCATGAGTTACTAGGAGATGACTAGAAGGCAATGGTTTCTTAACAGCACCAACATCTCTGTCTTCAGTGTTAAATATATGTGTGGACATTCTTAGCAATTTTAGAACAAGGAAAGGAACGCAAGTGTAACATGCACAGAAGTAATGGACTGTGGTGTGTCTGATGGTGTGTCCTTACAGGCTGCAGGTCTGGTGGCCAGCCTGCCAAGGAGGGTATAATCTACTGTCTCCTGTCTTGACTTGTTAGGAATGTTGCCTTTAGAAATTCTGGTGTGAGAAAAATGCACAGAGAAACCACATTATTCTTCTCCTCTAAAAATGACAGAGGAGTTCTCTGTGAATTTGTTTTAATGAGTTTAGGTTTTGTTTTGCTTCCAAGAAGAACAAAAAATTGCAAAACAGAGGAGTCCAAATTGCTGTGAACTGTTCGGGTCCAGAGAGGCCTTAACCATCATCAACCAAAGTACTCCTCATCCTCCAGGGTACAAAGTCACCAGGGTTCACTGCTCCAGTCTTGGGTGACTCTGCACTGGAGGTGACAGAGGGCTCATGGGAGAGGTCCCCAACTAAGCTGTGGGGGGCAGTGGTGAACGTTTCTTTCAGTGTTTATTTGTGAGGTGTAACCATAGCCTGAAGCACTTAAGTTGGGGGATTGTTCTGGGCATACTGAGATGCAGACTTTCACATACCTATGGAAACTGAAAGTCAAACGATCAACTACTCTAAGTTCCGTGGTGGTTGTATGATTTCATTTTGGCCTTTACTAAGTACTTCTGTCCCTGTGTGCAGGAGCCAGCCCCAAGTCAAAACCCTTTATATACAGTGCAGTTAATCTGTCCTGGTCAGGCTCTAACCATTCGCAAAGGAGGCAGTTGTCCAAAACAAAATGGTCACTGCCTTGTGACCTCCTGTGTCTGAACACTGGGAGATGGAGGTTGTTGCCACCAAGGAAGTGTGAGGCAACAGCAGCTGCTAAGGATGTAAACCAACAGATGCTGCTTTGTTTTCCTCTGGTGACAGCTTTTCTTCCAACTTCAGGGCAGCATGTGCTAGACTGAAGTCTTTTAGAAAGTCTTATTCCAAACCAGGGCTGTGAACATCTAATGGTGACATGGTAGTGTTTAAGTTCATACTGTGGAAGGAGCGGTGGAGTCTGCAGTCTTACACGTTGTTTCTTCTGGTTTTATCAATGCAATGTGGCTGAACAAACAGTTCCTCGTTTTAACTCTGTAAGAGCCACCTTTTGCCTAGTTTGGGATCAGGTTGTGAGAGAGATGGCTGTTATAGGAGAACTAGATGGAGTTCTGGCAGAGTTGTTCTCTCTGGGGCAGTGGCTTAGTGGGAAAGCCTGGATTTCTCCCTGTGCAACTTCCTCAGCTAGAGAATTCTAGTAAGGAATGTTTTTATTCACACCCAAGTTGAGCCTGAACATGTTGAGGTCCTGCTGGTCCTTGGAGTGTTGAGCAAGGAAGGAAAGACTTTGATGTTAATTGTTCAAACAGTTATGCCTTATGCAGCATGGTGTAGCTCTCGTTCCTGTTGTTTGAAGGCTTTGAAAATTTGCAAAGCTGTGAAATACTTAGTAGTTCACGCACCAGTCTAGACATGGACCTCTGTGACTTCAAGAGCCATTTGTGTGCATCTTGAAATTTCACAAGCAATTCATTGTAGAAGCTTCTTTATTTTATTTTCAGTTGAGAGTAGTGAGCTGTGGACGTGCCATGGTGTCCACAACAGTTGTGGCAAAACAGATTAGGAAATCTTAGTCTTAGGTTGTGGAAAGGGGAATTTTCTATACTTTAGCAGATCAGAGAATTTTTACATCCAGTAGACATTTTATTTTCTACAGCAGCTGCCATGAATAAACCTCTTTTTTTTTTTTTTTTTTTCTCATGGATTGGCACTGCTGTCATTGTGTAGTTATATGGTTATATGGTTATACCGTCTATCTAGGTAGGGTACTGTAGGTTTATGTGTATACACACAGAAATACAGGTGAGTAGTTTGCATCTTCTCTATCTTGCACAGCTGAGACATTGTTTATTGCCTAAGCACTCATAGTTTTCAACCATCCTATCCTTGTCTGCAGTTACACGAGAGAAGGGGGAAGTCTCTTTGTCTTAATACCTCTTTGCTAATTGGGCTAATTTGTAGTTGGCAAAGCAGAATGAAATCAATCTACTTGTTCTCTTGTAGGCCCCGGTATATCCAGCTATGACAGCAACCCTGGAGCTCTTGCCAAACCCATTGATGACTGTCTGAATAAAGTCAAGGAGAGAATACCGGTTCATTTGCATAAAAACACTTCTGTTTATCTGGGGGCTACAGCTGGCATGAGACTACTGAGGTATGGCAGAAACTTGAACTCCTCTGTATGCACACTAGCATAGCAGTCTGTGCAAACAGAATGTGAAAAATGTACTGGACACATTTGGAAACTTCATCTCAAAAGGAAATGGAGCCCAGCCAATTTAATTTAATTAACTTTTTTTGATAGGGAAAGTGGGGCTGTATAAAAATCCTGTTATGCCATATTGAAAAGAAATGCTTGTTTTACTCTGGAGAAGGCAAGAGTTTAATTTTCTCCTCCATATCTGTCTTAAAATTCAGTGTTAAACAGATAACGTTTGTGCATATCTGTGGGCAGCAAAGGCAGATTAAAGCTAGACGCTGCAGTTTTCTGAGTGTGAATGTGGTGTAATGTGGCTTTTGGGGTCTGTCTGTGGCTTTGGCCCTGGCACAAAGTGGATTTTTGTTTGGTGGCTAAATAGAGTGGGAGGAAAGGCTCCAGGACTGTTTCAGCCAGCAGCTGTCATATAAGCACTCAGTTCACTAAGAAGAAAAGTATATATAAAGAAACAAAGCACCTATGAACTTGTATGATAAAGATCGAAGTTTGTACATAGTGGGGGAGTTGCTTGCTGAAACAATGCTGGATACTTGGCTGTTCTCTAACATAAACTCCCACTTTAGGAAAATAAAATCTATTGTTTGTTAGGTGATTGTAGGAATGTTTCAATTTTCTTGAATTGCTAGTCAGTGAACAATAAACATGAAATTGCTATTCCAGATGCTCAGTGTCTCATGTTTTGTGAATTGCTTAGGTTGCAAAATGAAACGGCAGCCAATGAAGTCTTTGCAAGCATTCAAAACTACTTCAGAGAACAACCTTTTGAATTTAGGGGTGCACAAATCATAACTGGGCCAGAGGAAGGGGTGTATGGATGGATAACAGCCAACTATTTAATGGGCAATTTCTTAGAGGTGTGTGGAAAAAAAACTGCATGCTTTTCTTTTCACTTTTTCTTTCTTACAAATGAGAAGTTTGAGGGGACATGTCTGTTAAAATGTTGTAGCTGTAACTTCCATTTTGCACTGAAATATAGAACAGGGTCTTTTTGTGGCAGTAATAGAACAAAGCAAACGCAAATCAAAGAGTAACATCTTAGAGGAATGTGGTATGGCAAAGGTAAAATTGTTGACCCATAAAACAGGGCTCTTCCCTACATGACATTGGATGCCTTACCTAGAAACAGAAGTTGCATTACTCTTAAGTGGTTTGGTATGTTAAGTGTGACAGGTGTTGATTATCTCGACAGTAGTGCCAATTAAACATGTTTTCTTCTGCTTTTCTGTGACTTGCTCAGGTGGTTGCTGTCTCTGCAGCTCTACTGGTGAAGGATCTGCTCAGCTTAGGGGTCTCCAAATTGTTTGGCAGTGTTGGCTCACTTGTCTTAAGCAGACAAGACTGTCTGAAGCAGTGAAAGTGGTTAAGTTGATGCAGCCAAATATGCCTCAGCTGAGCCAGAAATCACTCACATACAGTTCATTCCAATACTGCTGAAAAGCTGCAGGCTATGAGCAGTGGGCTGTGGTACAACTGTCATGTCTTGTGCAGACAAAGTGATACCAAAATAAAGATACTTATGCTATCCTTGAACTCAGAATATTCTGTGTTGGACAGGAGCCTCATAGCAAAGAGGGAATCAAATGTGTTGGAAGATATCTTTTTATATGTAGATACCCAGTACAATCTAATTGCCGGTAAAAGCTGTAGCAAGATGATCATCAACTGCTCATTTGCAATCATGGCAGCTCTGTGCTGCCCTTGACATTAATTGCTCTTCTTCCAGATAGTCTCACTAGGTTGGAAGAAATTTCAGCCAACTCCCTGAGTATTGTTAGCTGTCCTGGTTGAATGGTTCCTGTTAAGTCATGGCAATTAATAAGTAGAAATTAGCTGTTGGTGATGTGAGTGATAGCTCATGGTGAATGTGTTGTTGGCTGTCACAATGTTAAGAAAAAACAGCATTTGGATTACATGTTCTGGAAGAGTTTTTCTCACTGTGTGCATTTCATGCCACAAAAATGATGTCATGAACTTCAGTGTGGTGTCAGTCTTCTACTACATGAATTTTAGTAATCTAAATATCAAATTCCATATGGCAGATTAGTAAGGACTACTGAAGGGACCGCAAGATGCTGTAAAGTGAGTTTAGTACAGAGACTTGTGTGAAGACCTGTGTGTGGAATAGCACTAGTAGGAGAGAGAATTTTTCACCCTTCTTGTGGCAACGGGCTAAGAGTCCAATTCTGCTGGAGCTGTTAATGGGAATCTTTCTCGTAGAATTTTCTTGTGCATATATTTGCCAGCCCATAGTTTCTTTTCCCTTCTTGTGTATGCATTCATATAATCACACTTAGTAAATAATACTACAGTAAATATTGAGATAGATAATCATAAAAAATCTATATTCTGCACTGTGACTGCATAGATCAGTCACAGAATTTGGAGGATGTTTGGGGTAATATGGAAGAATGGCAGCTGAATGGATCAGATTGGAGTGTCAGTGAAGGAAATGGGGTCCTTGTTCTTTTGACTTTGATGGATCTTTCATTTGACTTTTCTGTCTTTTTCACTTTATTTTAACTTGCTTTTTCTGTGTCATCTCTTAATATTCTATTCCTTTAATAATTCTTCTTGCCTTGAAACAAGCAAATCTTCATATTGTTTCCACCCAAATTTGTTCAAGATCTCACATGTACCTGGACTTCAATTCCCTGCATTCTAGTACAGATATTGATCTGGCTAGTCCTGTGCTTTGATCATGGTGCTGCCCTCTGAGTTGAAAGCTACACTGCATTCCTTTTACCATCTTTCAAGATAATTTCACTTTGTGAAAGTTCATCCCTCTTATGTAAAAAACATTTGCATGTTTTCCTCAGAGCTGAGATTTTTTGGAAAGGGTGCAGGACAAAGAGGGGGATAAATGTCAAAATGCTAAGTAATGAGTAGAAAAGCTTGAAGGGAGAAAAAGCAGATGATATTTCTAATTAGCCTTGTTTTATTTTTACATGTAGAGAAATCTTTGGAGGACATGGGTCCATCCTTACAGAAAAGATACTATGGGTGCACTGGATCTTGGAGGAGCTTCCACTCAAATTTCATTTATTCCAGAGAACCCTCAGGAGAACTTCAATAGCACATTGCAAGTGAAGTTGTACGGTTACAACTACAATGTCTACACTCACAGCTTCCAGTGCTACGGGAGAGATGAAGCTGAGAAAAGGCTTTTAGCTTTGCTGCTCCAGGTCTGTTTAAGACCCTTTGCTATGTTGCTTTTGCAAGTTTTCAGTAATTGTCTGAGCAGGTTCTTAGGCTTGTCTTTGCTTCCCTTTGGTAGAGATTGGAGACTCCACTAAGAGGTGTTTTGTGCTTAGTTGTGGACAAGCACACTTAGATTTCATACAAAGATCTTCATACTCATTAAAAATTGGTGAGAGTTTTGTACCATTTGACAAAAAGGCCAAACTAGTTCTATGTTTTGCTGATCTTGCCGGTTATTTTTGTGAGAAAGGAGTTACATTACAATGATCAGCAATGTTGTACCAATCAGCCATGACAGAGAACAAAAATACATGCATAAGTGGTTTAAAAAGATTCCTATAGTTAATGTCAAATTCAGTCTTTCTTGCTTTTGAGTAGCCTTTATTGTGTGGGGTTGTTTTCTCTTTTTTCTCCCCAGAAGTCAAACACCAGTTACAATGTGGATAATCCATGTTACCCTCAGAATTATAATACTTCGTTAACAATGAAGTACTTCTCCAGCAGCCTTTGTACACAGTCTCTGAGACCAGCAAATTATTACCCAAACCAGCTTGTGAACTTCCGTGGAACAGGAGACCCAGGTCTGTGCCAGGAGGTGGTTTCTTTGTTGTTTAACTTTACTGCTTGCACAGACAGAGAAGAGTGTCCATTTAATAGAATCCATCAGCCAAAAGTTAAAGGGAATTTTGTGGTAAGTTTGCAAACACAACATTTTTTTTGAGCTTGCTTGCTTTTGATTTCTGTAGTTCTGAAAGTAACAGGCCTGTCATCTACTCCTTTTCTATAGGCTTTCTCAGGATTCTACTATACAATTAATGCTGTGAACTTATCCGGGCACTTTTCCCTAGCTGACTTCAATTCAAGTATGTGGTTTTTCTGTTCACAGAGCTGGACACAGGTAAGTGGGTTATTTGTGATTGTGGTGTGGATTTTTTGGGGGTGTTTGTGTCTGCGTGTGGTGTTTGCTTTTTTTTCCTCCCCTCTTTTTTCCTCCTTCATTTGCATTTGTAAAGGGGACATACAAAAAGAATATGGATTGGACAAGTATTCAGAACTTTTTGGAAGGTCTGTATCAACCTCAGCATTTGTTTTCTCACTGTGCTTCAAAGCATGTAGTCTTTCTAACATGCTTAAAACTTGGGCTAGTTTTGGAAATTTAATTTCCTGTGATTCTAACATGAGTTTCCAGCCTATATTGAAATGCGGCCAAGCAATGTGTGCATTTTCTTCTTATCTTTGAGCTTTGTACCACTGGGATGTCACAAAGATTGTAAGGGATGTTGCGACTGAATGTATGTGGGTGTAAATTTATGCGTTCCAGGGCATTAGAGATTACCCTGATGGAAGTTTTTAGAAGGCTGATAGAACAGGTCAGTTTAAATTTCAAAACAAAACTGATAGACTGACATTCATTAACAACACACTTCAGTCACACATTATTAGCATTATCACTATATATATTAAAGCAGTTAGTACTTATCAGTTGTATCCTACATTATCTGTGAGTGCATAGTAGCACAGAGCTGATGCACTGTAGTTGAAGTTGATAAAGTGAGATTAGCATTGCTGTCTGAAGAATCTTTAATTGTGGGAGGCAAATGGATTTTTTTTTCATTACTGTCCTCACAGAGTTCATCTGAAGGAAAGGTATAGTCTCATATTTTTTGCTATTACTTATGCTACGAAAGGCTAGTAAAGAAAATTGTCCCTAACTGGCAATCTGTGATCTTCTCAAAACAGCTTTCACTCAGCAGTTCTTAATTTTCCAGCTTGATTGATCTGTCTGTATGTGTATTCTGTGATACTCAGGTCCTAATCTTCTTCTAAGCCTTCTTGGAAGGTCACAATTGACATCCAAAGAGCAGTCTTGTGATATAACATGTTCTATGCAACTTGCAGGTATCTTTATTTAATAAAGGTTTAACTCTGTGTTTTGCCAGTCCTGCAATATTCTTTATGCCCTGTTCTGATCTCAGCTCTGTTAGTGTGAACCTGGAATAAATTGACAGACCTATTTTAAGTTTGCAGGAAGGCACCTCAGATCATCAAACTGGGTCCCTGTTTGCATTCATTTTGTTGCTAATATTTCCCATTGTAACGTACCATTGTCACTTGATAGCTGACTGCCACAAGCAAAGTTGACTCTGTCTGTGATCCCATTTAACACATTTGAGGCTGTGGTTTACTACCACAGTTTTAACTATGCTGTAAAGATGACATGGCAAATTTAGCAACCATAACATCCTCAATCTCTTATGTGCAGTTTTATGTGTATTTTCATTTTTTTTACCACATAAGCTGTATCACTGTCAGGGTATTTCTTTTTCTAAATCTCCATATCTAGTTGTCCACAGCTTTACTTGGTGTTTCTGAAAAAATGCTAATAAATTATAATTAGCATCCAAAATATTCTTTAGTTATAAAAACCAAAAGCATTTGGTTTTCATGATTTATGTGTTTTTAAAAAATCTTTTGCTTTCAGCTCCAGTTTATGCTGCCTGAATTTGAAGAAATATATGCTAGATCCTACTGTTTTTCAGCCAATTTCATTTACTACTTGCTTGTACATGGTTACAACTTTGATGCCCAAACTTGGCCACAGATACATTTTCAAAAGGAGGTGAGTAATCATCATTTCCTCTTACTGTTATTTTAATCCAAAGAAGGGGACAGAAGATGCAGCAGCCTACAAAAATAAAATGTTTGTTAACAGCCTTTGTAAATGATTGTCAAGTGTTTGGTGTAAGACAAAGCCACTTTTCAAGCCTCAGTAGCCATTTCAGCCTGGTTCCAGGGGTTGCAGCATTACTTGGAGATGTTGCCTAGATTATTTTAAAGAGCTTTAAGAACGGATCAAATAATTGTGTTTTAAACCTTGCCCTAGTTTGTTGAAGTATTGGCTTCCTGTAGGCAGCGATCTGCCTGAAACACCTCACCCGTCAGGGCCAGTTTGAGCTGACACTGCTGAGCTGGACAGGAGAACTCCTGCTTTTTTGTCTGCTGGCACAGCCTTGAAGGAACTGGCAGAGCTGGTTTGTTGTCACTGAGTGGTGACGAAGCAACTAGGGCAGTTTTCATCCACAGCTGGCACATCCATCTGTGCTGTAAACTGGTTCTCTGGAATAAGAATACATATTGGTGAAGTATTGGCTTTCAGTTGCCAGAGAGAGAAGGCTTACAACAGTTTGTGTCATAGCTGCACTTCTCTCTTCCCTGACCTCAACTTGTCTCCTAAACAGCTGAGCACTTGAAACAAACTTCCATTCTAAAGCTACTGCTAAGCAATATTTGCTTCCAAATCAGAAGACATGGCCACTATCTAAGCTTGGCTGTTACATCGGGAAGTGTGGTCCCCACAGTGCTCTGTGTCTCCATCCTTTCCTCTCTGCCACTGTACAGAGCCTTATTCTAATTGTCCCAGACTGTCTCTTAATCTCCCTACAGTTTAGAAATGCTTCAATCGCATGCAAAACCAACAGAAGACTATGTTCTAGGTCTTCACGCAGTATTCATCGATGCAGGGTATGCTGGCAAGCTGTGAATGAGAAATCATGAGCAATGTTTTCTGAACAGTCAAACTCTATTACTGGCTCACTAGGGAATCAAATAGGATATTCTTGCCTTATTTTGTCCTCTGGTGAACAACCATTAGCAGCTGTGGAGAGGTGTGCAGAGTTTAGCCCTTCTACTGGGAAATAAGCATAGAGTTTACTTTGGGGTCTCAATCTGGACCTGGTGAGGGTGGATTTGTCTTGGTGTTTACATATATCTTGTGTTGTCCCCAGCACACAGGAGCAGCCAAAGGCAGCATTTTTCTGTATTTAGCCAAAACTATAAAAATACTGAGCAAAATGAAACCCCAAAAGGCTTATTTGAAATTAACAATTTTGTTACCCAGTTCTTGCATTATGGTAATTATGAAACTTCAAAAAGAAAGACCACATTCTCTTAATTCTGCCCCTCAAAAAAATGAAAAGGATCTAATATAATTGATCAGGTAAGCTACCCCAGAGAGAACAGAACAGTTGCTTCCAAAAGTGGAGGGTAGTTTCTTTGGCCCATGCTAGAAGTGCATTTCCTTTTAAGTAATGAATACAACCAGTGAAAAGCACCTTAAACTAGTGCTAAAATCTGGTTAAAATCTAGAACTAGATGATTTGTTAAAAGTTCTAAGCCTCACGATAAGAGTTTATTCCCTCTCTCTTAGGATATACACAACTATAAACAAGACAAAATATTGTAGGCCCTTACGGTCTCCTACAACCAGTGGCTGACTGCTTACAATTGTTCATTAAAGACATTAAATCATTTATTAAAGTTCATCCCTCAACTTCATCCAGAAACAACCAAAGAGATTTGGTTTCCCAAACTTGCTTTATCGATTTAAGCAAACTACTTATGGACAACCATTCAGGCAAACTCATCTCTGTAGTAGCAGAGTGGGATGACCTGTAATAAAGATGGAAAGCCAAAGAAGTTTGGGAGAGCTGGTTGGTTGTAGAATGCAATTTCAGCTTTGTCTGCTCTGTAGTATACCCTAGAAATACCTGGAGTGATTTGGAAGTGGTGCAGGCCCTACGAAAAATAAGCCTATGCTAGAGTGTAAATCAAATAGATATCTTGTAGCTGGCTCTCTAGGCTAGCCCTTGTTTAACAAGTTCCATAGATTTCTCTTGAAATGCTCCGCTCCCTTATTTTTTTACTCTGTTTAACAATAGATCTTTTACAGTTGTAGTTTGATTTGTAGGAGGCAGTGATGTGTATTTATATGTATTATATAAATAGGCAAACCATTATGGGAGCCTGGGGATGTGAGAGGAAGACAAGGGACACTGTCTTCTTCCTTTGATCCTGTGCTTATCAAGTGGCAGGATGTTGATTAAATGAAAAAGGCAGTGGAAATTTGATAAACTGCTCAAGTTAGAAGCTGGAAAAGACAGCAAAGCAGGAGGACTGTGGAGCAAATACAAATGTACCCCCTTTCCTTTTGTTTCAGCTGTTGCTAAGTAATTTTCCACTTATGCTTATTTTTAAAATGGAAGAGTCTACTGCTGGTTCATTTGCAGGCACAAAACCAACCATGGAACAAATAAAATAGAGTTCCTGCTTTGGTGACTTTACCCTCAGCTCCTCTTTGTCTGTGTTGATGGGACTCTCTGTGGGCTTTTTTGTATGCTTGAACTAAACAGCATCCTATAATTTGGCTAAGATAACAGGCTAGTTCTAGGAATTAGCACAATAGTGCTGAATTTTTTTTTTTAAATTTTTAAGTGTTTCTTGCACAGAAAATCCCGTAACTGTCTGCATGTGTGCCACACATCCTTGTATCCATCCATCCAATACCTGTGTCTCACTTCTTTGCCCAGTGGCCAATTTTTTTAGCATCCTCTGGAACTGAAAAAAAAAAGGGTAATCTTGGAACTGAAAAAAAAAAGGGTAATCTAAAATGGTTCTGTATCTTCTTTGTGTATACTCCACCTAAGTTTTCTTGTTGCTAATTTAAAGAGCAGTTGTCAGCACCAGCAGTTGAGCTTTTAGAACCTCTTTTCTTTGACTGAAAAATCCATGTGAATAGGACTTTTCTGCCTTTATTTCAGGTTGGTAACAGCAGTATAGCATGGTCACTTGGTTACATGTTAAGCCTCACGAACATGATTCCAGCAGAGGGCAAGCTGATCCGGTTACCTCTGAAACCTTCTTTGTTTGCTGGGCTCCTCGTCTTCCTCACAGCTACAGCACTGATCTGTCTTCTCTTCCTTGTTTACCTGTGTATGGTATCACGTAGTCGGAAGAACATCAGTCATGTTGAACATGTATTTATTCCAGAATGAATTAACTTGCTGAAGGCAAAACATTTTATAGTGCTATTAAGTCAGACTTTATTTCTGAAAAAATAGTGAAATAAAGACAAGCAAAAAGACTTGAGGACCAGAAGTGTTATCAGAGAAGAAGAGACACAAAGGAATATGTGATATAGTGAACTGGAGTGCTTTTGAAGTATTTTGGCAGTTGTTTCTGTAAAACTGTTTTGTCCAGTGTGCAGCAGAGAAAACATGCGCACATATGTCACTTTGATTGATAAGGGATTAATAGCCTTTTCCTGCCAGGTATGTATTAATTTTTTGTTCATTAACTCTGTGCTAACTGGTAAGCTCAAGTGGTGATGGATTTGATCACGATGGTGGTTGTTTAAGATAAAATTAAACAAGATGTCAGTAGGAATTGTGGGAGGTGGGAATATGGCAGTTGCTCTTGTGTGTAGTGCTGACACTAAAAGCCCCAAATAATCTAATTTCTGAAAGTGGAGCAAGCACTGGGTAATGACAAGAACTGAAAGGAACAGCTGGGATAGAATTGTTTTTATTGCCGTTCCAAACAGATCGATCCGCCCCACATAAATGTATAATAAACTGCCAACACCTCTCCGGACTTTCAAACCAGTCTTAAAACTGAGCTATATCTTTTGATACTGTGGAGACATCAGAGTGCCTTTGCTGTGGTAGGTGAGATTTACTTTGAAAGTGGGACAAAAATCTTTCACACCGCAGTAACTGAACCTAAATTTAAATGTCTCAAAGTTACCTCCAGGAGCCACTAGGGTTTTCAGTGTCCTTTTCTCTTAACTTTCACAGAAATACTTTTTGTAGGTTCTCATACTGAAACACTGACCTGTATTCTTCACGTTGTTGATCTCAGTCACAGTCAGTACTGAGTTGTCATGTACATATTAATTCAGCTGTCTGTATAGTCTCAAATCTGGGATCTTCTGAAGCATTAACATGTTCAGCCCTTCATTCAAGGCCAAGAGGAACAGGAGCCAGTCTGCAGGTCAGCAGAACACCCTTTCTGTAGTGGGTTTGGGAGCACATTGCTGGAGCTGCAGTCATGGCTGTAGTGCCTTGATCAAAGTTTCTGCTGTCCTGGCCTCAGTGTTCCCTCACCAGTGCTGGGATGTGCCTAGCAGATGCTTCTGTCAAACGCATTAGCTCCAGAGCTTTCCTGGAAGTCCTGGTGCCTTCATGCTCCAAAGAGCTGACTTCCTTGAAAGCCCAGACATTCTTCACCAAACCTGTCCTTCCCTTAAATCATAGGACTCCAATTTTACCCACTCCTCGAGTTCTTCATGGTCAGTGCCCCTTTTACCTGCCTGTCTTTTGTATAGCTTTTGTCTTTTTCAGATGGCTTCTAAAATAGCCTTTGAAAAACGCTCCTGCCACATCATCTGCCATCTCTTCCTTTTTTACAGTTTCTGTTAATTCCTCTTAGTATTGCTGTAAGGTGATCTGTGAAGCTGCAAGGGGAATACATCTGAAGGGCTTCAGAGCTAGCAGAAAGAAGGGATTGTTGTACTCAGGATCTGCAAGAGGAGAAAAGAGCATCTCTGCTTCACTTTCCTCCTCATTTTCTACCATGTCCTTTCACCCAGATTCAGTACTTACATGGAGCTCCGTATTTCCCCTAATGCCCAACTAATAGCTGCTGCCAATCATAGAATGCTAGGGATTGGAAGGGACCTCGGAAGATCATCTAGTCTAATCCCCCTGCTGGAGCAGGAACACCTAGATGAGGCTACACAGGAACGTGTCCAGGTGGGTTTTGAATGTCTCCAGAGTAGGAGACTCCACAACCTCCCTGGGCAGCCTGTTCAGTGCTCTGTTACGCTCACTGAGAAGAAGTTTCTTCTCAAGTTTAAGTGGAACCTCTTATGTTCCAGCTTAAACCCATTACCCATTGTCCTACCATTGTTTGTCACTGAGAAGAGCCTGGATCCATCCTCGTGACACTCACCCTTTGTATATTTGTAAACATTAATAAGGTCACCCCTCAGTCTCCTCTTCTCCAAACTAAAGAGACCCAGCTCGCTCAGTCTTTCCTCATAAGGGAGGTGCTCTGCTCCCTCAATCATCTTTGTTGCCCTACACTGGACTCTCTCCAGCAGTTCTCTGTCCTTCTTGAACTGAGGAGCCCAGAACTGGGCAGAATATTCCAGGTGTGGTCTCACCAGGGCAGAGTAGAGAGGAAGGAGAACCTCTCTCGAACTACTAACCACCCCCCTTCTAATACACCCCAGGATGCCATTGGCCCTCTTGGCCACAAGGGCACAGTGCGGGGTCATGGTCATCCTGCTGTCCACCAGGATCCCTAATCACTTTAATACATTCCTGCTTCTCCATCTTATCAGGATTGCTTCCCTCTGTGTGTAGTTTCCCTTGCTTGCATCTTTCATCTCTGGAGTGATGGTTACACGTTGCATGCACGGAGCTTTTCAGAGTGAGGAAGTGAAAACTAAAAGGCAGATTCCCATATTCTGCCTCTGCGAACAAGCCAAAGCCTGTGAGGCTGCCCGAGTCATGGTTTCCACACAGGTGTGTTGCATGCAAGAGAACTACTTGTTGATGCATACGCTCAAAATTTAAGTGGATTATGAATTCTGATAGGCACATAATGCGTTTTCTATCCCAGCTTCGTCTATTCCCCGTATTGATTAGGTTGTGAGACAGGACAACAGTGGCCAGTATTTTTACCCATTAATATTTTCAATATTTGTATTTTGTTTCTATTATCACCTTTTTACTTTCAGGTTTGCTCGTGGAGTTGGGGTTTTGTTTTCTTTTGTTTTTCACAGGCTGACAGATGTTTTGAAAGGAACTAAATATCTTTTAAAATGGAGATAGAAAAAGCAGTTATTTTTTTCCAAGAGGATCAGCAGTGAGGGCTTTGTCCCTTCTTTATTGGTATAATACTATGTCCTGTCAGTCTTACGAGAGTAGCAGGACTTAAAATAAGGCCAAGACTGTATTACAAGATGATGGAGCACTCTGTGGCACCCAAGTTACAACTGAGAAATCATAAAACTTACTTCAGAATGCATGAACGTTACAGAGATTGGTGTGCGCTAAAAGCTCTTACTGTGTGATGGATCTGGAACTGCAGTTAAAAAGAAGACAGTTGGATGAGAGTATAAAATGTTGCCACATTTCTGTGGAAAATGGTATTCCGGAACATTTGTTTTCCATGTTTGTGAATGGCAAAGCCATTCAGACATGGTTTTGCACAAATGGAACGCACTTGGAAGTTAGTCTCCTTAGACTTGGCAGCTAAAGAACAAGTAAATGTGTTCAAAAATCGTTCAGACTTCCAGATGTCCTTGGATAGAGCCAGTATCTGATCAAAGAATGATTTACCTCTGTAAATCACCTCCTGTTTTGCTGTTTAAGTAGTCCCCTCTGTTCCCTATGTATATAATCTCACTCCTATTATCACCAGGATACCCATCTGGCAGTTTCATCTGGGAAAGCAAGAACTCCTGAGCTCCCAGCCAGGCACCTCCACCTCCCTCCCTTACAGCTTGTCTCAGGCTGGCACCGTGGCCGCCTTTCCATGGTCCAGGAATGAACACAGCTGGGACACGCAGCCAGCTGCGCTGCGCTTGCTGCAGCAGCTGCCTGTGGAGGGGAGGTGATGGGGATGGCAATGGCTTCTGTGACCGCAGCTCTGTCCTCCCCCAGGTGCCAGCCAGAACCAGTTTAGAGGTGCAGGTTGTCCAGTCAGCTGGAACTGGTCTCTGGGAGAGCCAGGGTAGTAGAGCGGCACTGGGGAACGTGCTAATTATGGGTGATATATTTTTTTGTGCTCTGTACTGCCTGTTTATGAGGATTAATAAAATCGTGAAAAGCTAAGCCAAGTATACTTATTTTTTATTATTTGCCCAATGCCTGTATTTTCACCCTGGCAGACAAGTTATGGCACCAGTGGGTCAGGAGCTCAGTGCAGCGCTGAACTGCTCGGCCCGTGGCTCTGCCGCCCTCTGCGCTGTTCTCGCACCGGGCCGCTCTCTCAGGGGAGCTACAAACAAATCCGCCGGGCCGGGGCACCCAGGCTGTCCCGACCCTCACGCCGAGCTCGGGGGGAACTGCAGCTCTCCCATTCGGGACAGCGGGACGAGCTGACGCCGCCGACACACCGGCAGCGGACCCGCCCCCCGCCCGGCACCACGCATGCGCGCGGACCGCGCGCCTCTTCCCAACACGCACGCGCCCGGAGAGGCACGCCCACCGCCACCACGCGGCTCCCCTGGAGCGCACGCGCACTAGCCCCGAGCTGCCGCCGCTCGGGCGGTAAGCTGCGCAGGCGCGCTCCTCCAGGCGGCGCGAGGGCACCGCCCCCGCGCATGCGCACGGGCGGCCCGGAGGCGGTTTCCGGCCGGCGGGGGGACCGCCCCTCCCTTTCTGCTCGCGGGCGGCCATCATGGTACGTTGGGCGGGCGGCCGGGGCTTCCGCGGCCTGGCGCCCCGGGAGCCTGCCCGCGTCCTGGCTGTCCCTTCCCGCGGCTCTGTGGCCGTGCCCGGCCCGGCCGTGGCGGCGGGGGAGAGCCGGGCGGCGTGGGGGGAGGCCACGGCCGTCTCGCCCGTGCCGGGCTGGGAGCGGGCCCCGCGTGGGGCCGTGGGGCGGGCGCGGGGTCGGGCAGCGCCGTTGTCGGGGGACACTCGTGGAGTCGGCGGGACTGCTCCTGGCGCTTTGCGGCCTGCGGGGCTCAGCGCGCCTCCCCGGCGCCGCTTCCTCCGCCAGCCCGCGGCCTCCACGCGTGGCCGGGAACACGTAGCTGCGGGAGTTACCGTGGGCCCTTCGCTCAGGCGAGGGGACTTGGTGCAGACGGGGAGATTGGGAACCTGCTCCAGGGGCTGTGGGAGCCTTGAGTCTAGCAGTGGCTTTAGGTGTGTCTTTGCCTAATCCCTGTCAATTCGTAATGCTCCCAGGTGTTCAAACGCTTCGTCGAGATCGGCAGAGTTGCCTTCATTTCCTTCGGGCCACACGCCGGCAAGCTGGTGGCCATCGTGGATGTTATCGACCAAAACAGGGTAAGTGAAGAGTGCTGTACCTTTGTGTTCTTTACATCTTAACAGAAACATGCAGCAAGATGGAGCCTATCAATTTTTTAAAATAATTTTTCTGTGAATAGAATTTTCAAGGAAATAAGCAACTGACAAAATTGATGAGATTTAACAGCTGTTGTATTTGAAAATTTCAGTAGCAAGTTTTTGTCACTAACAAGTGATACTGAAGAGAAGCTATTAAATTAATGTATACTGTCATTAACCAATTGAGATGATGCTTCCTGACCACCTGCAAAACGACAGGATATTTTTCAAGTTTTAGATCCTTCTGCATGACAAGAGACAGAAGATTGAGTAATACATGGCTTAGAAGCAGAGTGCTTAATTTATGTTTAAATAGTAATTAATAGATGTAAGTAAGAAACTAAAGAATTCCAACTAACATAATAAATTATTTCTTAGTATAGATCTATGTCAAAATTTTCAAAAATTGTAATGCATATGTAATAATTACATGAATATGAGCAACACAAGAGCATCCAGTCTTTGGAGTGCTTATGGAGGATGATCCCCAGTGCTCCCCAGTGCTGATAAAATAAAGAATGCCGCTTAACAGTGTAATTGACTCTGCTGTGAAGTTTATTTATCTGTTTCAATACTTTCCTCTCTCTGCTATGTTTCCTAAAAGTGCACAAGTGATGTCAGTTGGAGTCTGAAACTTATGAATGGAATGGTACTAATGTATGTTCAAAGCAAATGTTTGGGCTGGGGACTCTGAGCTTAATGTTCTGGGAAAAAAAAAAAAGTATGACATGGTAGCTCTTTGTGCTTTTTTAGAAGTAAAGTTTGAGGTTCTTTTCCAAAGACAAAGGTGGGCTTTTCAAATTCTTCCTGTAAAGCCTGGGTTGTGTGTGCAAGACTTAACAATCTTGGGTTTTGTCTGCATAACATTTAATTCAATTTTGGACCATTGTTGCCAAGATATTGTTCATACATTGTTAGAAAGCTGCTGTCTCAATGGAGTATGAAGGGAAAACTGCTACAAAACCGCCACATTTGTTGTCCTTTCTCAGGCACTGGTTGATGGCCCCTGCAGTGGTGTCAGAAGGCAGGCTATGCCCTTCAAGTGCATGCAGCTGACTGACTTTGTCCTCAAGTTCCCTCACAGGTGAGTTGTTGGCATTGTTTTTGACATGTGTAAAAAAAATGGGCTGTCACTTGATGCCTGAATTATGTGATCTGATGCTTGCTAACTCTAGAAAGTTCAGACAACATTAAATCAATGGAGTAATGTGCGGACAGTAAAAATTTGCAGACTGTTATAGATTAATACACTTACATTGTCATTTTCAATATTGCCTCATAGCTGCTGTTCAGGAGCAAAGGAAATAGCACACTGGCCCAGGAAACTTGCAGATAATTGTGGGAGAAGCAGTTGCAGTAAATACTGTGCAGCTTTGCTTTTGATACTACTTGGGTCACCTTCAGACATGAAATACATTCCCTGCCTGTAGAACTACATTGAAATTGTAGGAAGCGGAACTCGTTCCGTTCTCTTTAAATTACAATGTGAGTTTCTGTGATTTAGAAACAAAAATTGCTGCCTTTCTGATTCTGTGGCAGTGCTAGGAATAGTGCCTGCGGATGCTTTTTGGAGTCGCTCATCTGTTCAGTCCTAGCAAAGCATTTAGACAACAAAACGTTGATTAGGCCACAGACATATATGTGGCATTGACTTAAAGTAAGTATCTGAAGTACCATAGAAGGGTGATTTTCCCTTCTATAAAATTTGATGGGCCAGCATCAAAGGGAACCAATTTTAATAAAGACTAGATGTAATTATGTGACTCTTCTAATGCAGTGCCCGTCAGAAGTTTGTGCGACGTGCCTGGGAGAAGGAAAATATAAATGAAAAATGGGCAGGAACAAGATGGGCAAAGAAGATCGAAGCCCGAGAAAAGGTACCATTTTTCACTGAATGAGTAATACCCATTCTTCTGCTTATTAAAATCAGGTGCAGTCTAATAAACTAGGTATTTTCAATTGCAGGCTAAGATTAAAGATAGACAAGGCATAGATTTTTAAAAGTTGCTACATATCAGATTTAACTTCTCATATTTTAAGAGTAAAGGTGGTTTTGTGAAGTCATTTCTACAACTGCCTTTTTTCCTGCACCATCACTTTCCAGTGAAGGCCTTACATAGTGAAGTAGTTCCAGGTGTGTGGCTAAACCTAATTTGGAAGTGATTAGAGTTATTTGTGGAATGCTTTGAAACACTGAGTTTTACTATTTGAATATGTATATATTCAAGCTTCATGAGTTATTCTTTTCAAACAGAAAGCCAAAATGACTGACTTTGATCGCTACAAGGTTATGAAAGCAAAGAAAATGGTAAGTGTTTGAGTGTTGCTTCTTTATGGGCTTAATGCTTATAGCTTTCACTTTAGAGCCACGTACTGATGTTAGTGGCCTTACTTTCATAGCTGGCTTGGGCGATAGAGTGACAGAAAGTATGTGAATGCCTTGAATTTTTCGTGCTGCTTTGGCTACCACGTTCTCTTCAGGAGTTGATCAAACTTCAGTGTACACAATCTGTGTGTCAGTCCTCCAAGTTGTATCTGGGAAAGGAATTACCTGCTGATGAAATCAGATATCTTTGATTCTTTGATATATTTAATCTTTTAATTAAAGTCATTACACATGAAATACTGGGGTGTCCAAGTTACCAGCCAGAATGATGTTGTCCACTTGGTAGATCAGAATGGTTCTGGGTGGAATTTGACATTCTAAATGTGATACGTAGTAAATCTTTTGATTATATAATATAATTTGTTAGCAAAGGGTGATTATCAAAAAAGATAGACTCTGAAAGCTTAGAATTGAACTTAAGGCGTAATATTTATGAGCTGCTGCTGTTTTCGTTCTGATGAATAGTAAACGTTTTTCATTTTTACAGAGAAACAGGATGATCAAGCATGAAATGAAGAAGCTCCAGAGGCTGGCTTCTAAAAAAGGCAAGAAGCCAGAGAAGTCTGAGAAGCCGGAGAAGCCAGCAAAGCCAGCAAAGGCAAAGAAGTCAGAGAAGGTGCAGAAGGCACAGAAGGCGCAGAAATAAAATTAACTTCTAGTTATGTATGACACTGTGTCCATGTTCTGATTCTTTAAAATGAACAAATGGTTAAACATCTGATTTAAATTGTAATCATGAGTTCACTTTTACATCTGACCATGAATTGTTGTCTGTCTCATTTATTAATGGTCCTAGTGTTGCCCTGGAATGTACAGAAATGTTTTTTTGTCAAGTTCTGTGAAGCTGACCATAGAAATGATGCTCAGTGCTCCGTACTCCAGTTACTTTAAGTGGGTCAGATCCTGACAGTTTTATTCTGTTTAAATGGTTGGGAATGAACAAAATCACTTGAACAGTCTTGGATGCAAAAGATGAGAAATAATCAATGACACTAGCTTTCCTGGATGAATTAAGGCATAAACTGAAAGTATGTGTTCTGGTTAGAATGTAAGTATGTCAGTGTTTGAAAGACTGACAAGTTGCTGTTCAGATGCTTTGAATTACTCCATATTTTCTAAACTCCCAATAGTCTTCAAGTAGTGACCTGGAGTGCTTGCGTACTTCTGATGCCTAGCAGTGGTCCTGTAAGTACAGTAATGAGTGATGTATTAACAAGGTGGAAGTTGGTGACTTGTGTTTAAACATACTCACTTTCCAGGATGTTTAAAGTTAGGAGTTTATGTCAAGACCTGAGCCTAATTGCAGCTCCTTAAACTACGTGGCAAATAATTCTCACTGTTTAATCAAAGCCATTAAGTAAAAGGGGACATGACCTAAAAATGAATCCGTCTGAAACACTGAAGTGCTCAATTAAGTGATGTTTACAGATCTCTGAATGTCAGCAGCCATCTTTTCCTGTGTAGATTGTTGGCAGCACATATATTTATATTGAATGAAGAAATTGTGGAAGTCTGAGATCTTTTGTAGTTGAAAAGCAAATTATTTTTACAGTCAAAACAGGAGGGAGAACATATTTTAAAAAGTGAAGGTTGTAAGACCTTTAAATAAATTGTCAAATATAGACTGAAATAAGTAGACTGATAAGCACGTGCTTTGACAAAGATGTGTTTTTAAGTAGTTACATGGCCAGCATTGAGTATTTCAGCCAGAACTGGGCATCTGCATGCTCGATACACTTTATACAGTTGTCTTGAGCTTTTTATATGCCTTTAGAAATTGAATTCGAGCACACAGTTGATAAAACAAGGAAAAAGCAATTTTGCAAATCGGGATTAAAACTCATGCTCAAGCATCTGGAGGTCTTGATTTTAAAGTGATTAAATGCACCTACTCTGAAACTTGTAACTTGAAAGGTGTATCAACCTGGAGGTCCCTGAAGGTGAAAAAAGTTGTTCTTAGTGGGTTTGGTTTGTTTGTTGGTTTGTTTGTTTTGTATTACTGTTATGCTCAGTTACATAGAACTGGAGCAAAACTGGTAAAAGTGCCTATAGAGAGAACAGATGTGTCTTCAATCATAATGAGCTCCCAAATGCCTTTTCTACATTATTTGCTCATTTTTAAGGGGACTTTCTTCCAAAAAACAGCCTTGGCTTGTGACTGCAACAATTTGTCCAGCATTTTTAACTCCCACCAATACCACTCAGCAGCTGATGAGGTATCTGAAACACTTCATGGTGAGAGCATCACATGCCTTAGAAGGAAACTTGGTTCTGTATTACTATATCTGCCATCAATTACTGTGAAAGTACCTTTTTTTTTCACAGTTTGGAGGAAAGGGAATGAGCAATAATGGAATATATCGGTCTTTAGCACCTGTGCTGTGACTTTCTGGCAGCATGCTCCATGTGAGCAGTATCTGGGATACAGAAAACAGCAGTAGAGTTTTGTTCCTGATGGTTACCACATGATGGCAGATGAGCTCTTCACAAGGTTGTTCCTCAGGCTTCCCCAAACCAGGCAACTGTGCTGCCTCAAGCATTTGAGAACAATGGACATGCTTATCCAGTTCTTCATTTGGCCTTTATAGTAGACCAAGATGTACTTTGCTGGACTCAGAATATCTTCTTTAATTTACTTTGTGGAGATCAGTGTGAAGAAATAGGATCTGCTGCTTAAAAAAAAGCTTAAAGTGAAGGTCCAGCGTTTATTTTCCCACTTTATCTAATGCAGAACATGCTGGGGACAGAGATGGAAATGCACCCTATCCAGTTTACTCCTGAGATGAACAGATGTTGCCACACTTCCACATTGTTTTCAATGCCAGCCCTTATCTCTGCTGCAAAACCTGGGAGACATGAGCACTTATAGCAGGAGGATTGGACCTTTAACCATAATCTGTAGCTAAAAGGTATAAAATCTGGTGTTACTGTGAACCAGCTGCAGCTCTGAGCTGAGTGATTTGCTAGTGGTGCATATTTCTTAAAAAAATAAAATAATAATAATAATTTAAGTGCTCTTGGTTCTTGTCCAAACATCCTGTGTTTGGCATCTGAATGGGGTTCAATTTTTTTTTGAGATACCTGGAAGAGGAAAATCTGGATTTACTGATCTTTCTGGTTTTCAAAGACTACTATTCAAACTGTCCTTCATTCAAGGCTCGTGAAGGCAATGATGTTTTCATTGTCTTGTAGTTACCTGTCTATTAATAGATAGTACTGTCTGTTCTGAACAACTACTGCGCTGCTGGTGCTGACCATGGACTTGTGGCAAGTTTGGTCTGGTTCACAGCCGTATTACCTCTGTTTATTTTGTCTCCCTTCACTTGTGGTGCCTGTTAAGTGTTTCCAGCCCTATATGTTTCTCTCCTTTCCCCCTGCCCACGTTGATGAAGTGTCTCTGAAAACTCCACGTGCCTGCCTTTCATCGAGATGAAAAGGTGCTGATTTCTATTCAAGGCATTATCAGTGGTAATGGGAGCAAATTACAGGGATGGCTGTGTGGTTTGGGCTCTACTAATTTCAGGTCTTCAGCTTTTAGTTCTTCCTTTGAATAATTTATGTCGGTTTGTTTTTCGGTTTTTTGTTTGTTTTTGTTTTTGTTTTTTTTTTGTTTTGTTTTTGTGTTGTTGTTTTGTTTTTGTTTTTTTTTTTAATCCTTTTTAATGCTGTTTTGAGCTTTAAGTGGCATATACTGTTGTTGCACTCTGGCACTTTCGAGTTTAAACTGGGATTTCCTTCTCTGAAGCAGAAAGATGTGCTTTTTACCTGTTCAGTCACTGCATCCCTAGTGCTGAAGTACTGCAGTCCTTGTCCCTGTCGTGACAGAGGCAGCGGCCCTGCGGATGCTGGTGATTTACCCACACCTTCTCTTTTCCCCTGAACTCCTAACAGGCTTCATTCTTGGATTCTGTGCAACCTCCTGTTCACAGTGGGAATCTGGCCCAACCTTTACCTTGTGCAGTTGACCCCTGTGTCATATTCTTGTTTTAAAGAAGTGAAGAGTTGGTCATTTTTTCCTCATCTTGCTTTCAGTGATCATAAGCCAGTCTGAGCGGCCTCAAGGTAAGTCTTTGCAGCAAACTCTCCCTCCTCCTGCCAAAGCTTTGAGACCACGATGTGCATCCGAATTACAGAAGTCTTTCCACCTGCAGCCAGCGATTTGTGCTGGTCAGCAGCCTAGAAATTGTACCAGTGCCACCAGCAGAGCCGCATTCTCCCTCAGAAGATGCATTGACCAAGTTCTTCTTACAGAGGAAGTTCTTTTTAATATTTCCCCAGTGGTGTCCCAGTATGAGGGTGTTTTTCAGGATATTTTGTTCTGTAACTGTTGGGGAGCATTGCTCCTTGTGTACAGTGAGGAGAGGCCCCGATCTGCTCATCATGGCTCTTGGTAGAGCTGAGCTCTTCCCTCACATCCACTTTGGGCTCCTGGTGGAGCTCAGGTGGTGTTTTGGGACACTGAGCCGCTGGTAAAGGTTTATATGGCAGGATCTCATCAGGAAACTCTGCTTTGATGAAAATGATAGATGCTTTGAAAAAGTACTAGTGTACATATTTAAATAGCATGAAAGAATATTGTCTTTGAGATCAGCTGGAGCTTTACCTAAGGACACCCAGTGGGAGGGCACAACATCTGAGTATTTTTCACAGTAAATCAGCAGACAAGACTTTTTAAAGCCACTGTTTGAACCTCATATTTACAAAAGCTGTCAAACAAAAGAAGGGGCTGTTGCTAGCTCTGTTATTGCAATTGGATGCTATATGCAGGTGATCTAAATAAAGGATAGGAAATAGGCTTGGGGGCTTTTTCCTTCTTCCTTCTCTTCCTCCCTGGAGCCCCCAAGTAACTTTGAAGGGATTTTTTTGTTGGTGTTGTTGATCTTTTATTTCTACTGCTTGCCTCATTCGCATTGCACACGTGAGTCTTAGCTCATCCTGGAAGTCTCTGTGGATAATGGAAAAAAATCGGAGCATTTATGGCATAATGAAGTAAATGAAGTCTGACTAGCTGAAAGTGGCATCATTTTTGCTCTGGTTGCTTGAAGCATCTTTCAAGGTCCAGGGGGAGGCTTGCAAGCTGCTACTGTTGGCAACGCGTGCAGGTCCTCATCCCAGATGTGAGCAGAATTCCTCAACTCCCAGCCACCTGAATGTGACCTTGGAAAGAAAGGTGTTCATGCAGTGGACGTGCCTGGCCTCTGCTGGCAGTACTACAATTCTGCTTGAGGCAGGTGTCAGGGCACAAGGGATATAAACCAGGAGATGTGGGGGTTGATGTGCTTCTCCAGCTTCACGAGAAGCGGACATGATCCCTGTCATGGCACAATGGTTCCTTTCGCTCTCCCTGGTTGCCCCTGCTCACCACGTGGTTTTGGGTTGCTCTTCAGAAGTCAAAGCTGTGCATAAACCAGTTGGCAGGTAGGAATGACCACTTGGTTGTGGCTGCACTGAACTTTCTCATTGGCACTGAATGGCATTAGACTTCACTGGCAGCCCCGGATGGGAGCATCAGCAGAGCTCTGCTGGGGCACAACAGTGGCCCATATGACTCCAGCCTGGGTCTCTGACACCACCAGTGCAGGGAGAGGGTGTGAGTTTAGTCCCTTCTCTTGCAGTTCCCCAGCATCTACAATAGCAGGATTAGGGGTGCTAGAGGGCACACCCTGCCCATTCTCCTCAGTATCTCTTTTAGACCTACTGTCCATGAATTTACTCAATCTTTTGCATCTGCTCACACCACCTCACTCTACAATATTGTCGTAACCTATTCGAGAAATTCACTACTATTGTGTAGAAAACTGCTGTTTAGTGTTTTAAATCAGTCTCCTACTATGAGGACTAAACAGGAGCTACCAGCCAGCCCCATCATGCCATGTGGCAGACATGCTTGCCAGCTGTGAGCCTGAAGGTGAAAAACCACACTTTTGCAGAGGAGTCTACGGAAAGGAGATGAGTTACAACATGTCCTCATCCAGAGTGCCATGACTCAGTGTTTGAAGGATTGTCAGAGTTGCCATTGAATGTCAACGTGGGCAATTGTGTCATAGGACAGTTATTCTAGTGGGAGACTTGAAAGCATCTGCACGCTGCCTGGTGCAACATGCTTTCTAGCATCCTATAGCAAATTTCAGGCTGTGTGCAGAAGAAAGCTCCAATGCCGTGCCACAGGATGGGAGCACCCAGGGTCACTGGCACTGCCAACAGCCCTGGGTCATGGCTCAGCCAGGAAATTTGGTGTCCTTATGGTCCTTGGAAGGGGACCTACAGCTTGGAGGAAGGTAGCCCCTGACAATCTGACATTTCTGTTTGACCATTTGGGGATTGTTTCTACTCAAAGCCTGTGAGGAGGTCGGCTTCAGGGCTATTGCTTTGTATCATTAGGAGATGATGCAAAGCAACCTGTGGGTGTGTGGACAAGAAGAGTGTTCCAAGTCTTCAAGATTCCCCCTCTCCTCTCCCCCACTGCCCTATGGGGTGCAACAGAAGTTCCCGGCACACTCCGTCTCCTGTCTGAAAGTTCCCAGAACTTAATTCCTCTGACTATTAGAAACTTTCTCATTTTCAACCTAAATTTATTCATGACCAATTTATAACCAGGAGGCTCCACTTCTTGCTTCTGTAACTGCAGGGTTGTCAGGAAAGATTCATGAGCCCATATGTTGGTCAAGTCCTATTTTCAGCAGCCACAATTCAAAGCTTTCGGATTAAATACTGCCTGAGTACTCCATATGTTAGTGCATACGTTTTCTTCTGACCTACCGTCATGGTGACAGAGGACTTTCCCCAATGCAAAGGTACATAAACAGCCAACCCAGCGTCTTTGTGGACCCAGTTCAAGCATACGCCAATAACTCCTTCCAGGAAAAGAAACAGATTGCTTCTGTCGGGTTTTATCTCTCTTTTTTTGGGGGGGGGAAGAGGCGGGGGGGGGGGGGGGTGGAGGTGGTGGAATGTTCTATGCATCAGTTTCTGTTCATTTTTTCCTTGTTTCTGTCCAGTCACACAGATTAGAGATGGAGATTTGCTGGGATGCTCTGAGGGAAATGAAATCATGTTCAAGTTTGATGCCCCGCCAAGCTTGGGACACCGGTGAATCTGGGAGGGCAGGCTCTGCCCGCAGCACCTGGCCTGCTCCCCTGCACAGGTAGGAAGAGAGTTTTCTGTTCCTGGGAAGGTCTTGGAGAGAGTCACGCAGCACCCCTGCAAACTGCACCAGCAGTGTGCTGGCGGGAATCGCAGGTATCATAGCTCTCTGCTCCTGCTTGGCGCCATCCATGCTCCCTTTTGGGCTTTCTGAAAGTTGTCTGACTGCAGCTTCAAGCCATGCATGGAGCTGTGGATGGCGCAGGAAAACCTGCATTCCAGCGCTAATGCTTAGCCCTTCTAAGCCCAAATAATTCGAGCAGTAATTTTGCAACTGTTCAGGACTTTTTTTTTCCTGTGATGCTACACACAGTTTCCAGTGGAGTTTTCTCAGGCTTGTCTGTAGCTTTTCCAAGCCGCCTTTTATGCATGTAGTAGTACGGGTGGATGGCTAAACAAAGTCTTTGTCAAGAAGGAGCGAGGAGTGAAGAGCGTAACAATCACCAGCTATCGTGGTTTCATGGTCAGACAAACTCATCACCTTCCTGAGGAGACCACGACATCTGTGCTGGCAGGGCACTTCAGATATCTCCGAGGCAACAGCACCATGTCCCATTTTGATTTTGAAAATGGTATCATTTAGAGCGACTGCTTTACATATTAGATGAGAAACTGTCTCAGCAACAGATCTCAAAATGAGACATCAGTGCTAAAGCTTTTTTATGCTGTGGGGTGGAATTGTTCTTCATCCAACATCCAGTATTTTTAAACAATGACCAAGTTAAGGATACACAGTCACATGCCAGTGTTTATTTGCTAGCAGAGTTTGCAGATGGTGCAGGATTAATGGGACAGTAAATAACAGAGCTCTGAATCACTTGATTTACACAGTGACAGTCCAAGAAAATGGTGTTTCTGATTCATCCAAGCACTGGGGTTTGTATCTAGGAAGGAGAAAGAGAGAGGAAGAAAAGATAAGGCTGTTATTGAGAGAGAGGGAGTCTGCCTTGGGAAGGATGGACTCTGAAGACAGAGGTGTCTAGGGTGAGATACGTGTAGGAACTCAGTGTTAAAGTTCAAGCTGCTATACCAGCTGCTGGGAGTCAAGGAACCCAGAGTGACACTTGGGAGAGCAGGCTGGGAAATGGTTCATTTTCTAATAACGCAGTAAATGTCTTGGGCACAGGACATGGGTGGTAAGAACTATTTCTGGCTGAAGATGGGAGAGCTTTAAAAAAAAGTCCTGCGAAATCAAAAAATGAAAAGAAAACCTCAACTCTTTTGAATCATCACAGTTCATGTCTTGCAAAAACAATGCTGTGGTCTGACAAGCAATCCAGAATTTCTAGCATTTACCTAAAACGTAAGCTGGAGGAATGAGTAATCACCTCTGAAGGACTTAATAACTCTTTGTCCCTTCCTCCATATACTTGTGTTTGAGTCATGATAGTAAGGAGGATACAATAGGTATTTGTGGGAGGCATAAAGCCCGCGCTCTCAGGGAACATATGATTCTTCTGCAGATGTTACTGTTTTCTCTGGCATCTTAAACACTGCTCATAAAGGATTTCTCTCTCTTCAGGATGTGACCCCCTTGCCTTTTGTCTTGAGTCAGACAAACGATGACAAAAGCAACCTGGCAGCATTAATTTACTTTAATTATTGGATTGGGGGCGTGCAGCTTCTTCATCTGATTTATGAAAATTACGTGCATTCCATAAGTGACCTGGGTGCACTTATTTCCATGTGAACAATGAGGAAAACCTGAGACATGAGAGTCTGTTCCCACATACAACACATTGAAAGAAATCACCCACATCCAGCATTTTGTGTACATTAGGGAATCAAGGCTTGTGCATTTTGGAGACAGTGGCTGTGTAAGTGGGGCACGGGTATGTGTCTTGCTCCGAAATCAGATGCAAAACTCAGTTTTGCAGCTCATTTATTTCTCAGCATCTTCTGGGTCCCAGCACCAGCCCCAGACCCACAGTGCTGAGCAGAAGCCCAGTTCTCTCCCCATTCTGCTTGATCCCTATAGCCTTAATTTCCCATCTTTGTCACAGCTGCTACAAAGGAAGGCTGAAGTATCAGTGTCTCCTCTGTAGCCCATTCCTTATTAAATGTCGAGGTCCATTATCAACATATGTAAGAGATAGCAGGGAAGGGAGAAGAGAAATTTGAAGGCTTTCTGATAGGCTCATTTGTAATCCATGGTTGATAGGCAGTGATTTATCTGGGTAGGGTTTGGGTCTCAGAAATCCGTTCAAGCTTATAATTATCTTGACGTATGTGGAAAGTCATATTCATAGTTCCTCAAACCCATCAGAGCTTCATACTTTTCTAACAGGGAAAAAAATACCCCTTCAACTTTACTTAGAGGTGGAACAGTTTCCTGTTCCTTGTCAGCTCCTGAAATCTGCCCCCTCTCTGTTGCCCGTCTTTAGCTCCCAAGGGAGAAATGAATGCAGATCCACTGGGACAGAAAGGGAAAGAAAAAAGATTTCTCGGGAGAATAAATAAATACATAAATAAATAAATCAGCCTATATCCATCCTTCTACCACAAGTATTTCTTTATGAGGACAAGCAAGGGAAAAGGTGAGCTAGTCTGTGAAATGGAGGCAGGGTTTTACCAGAAGCTTCTGCTAATGTCTATGGTGACAGCATTTCGGGGAGCACAGAGGCCCCTGTGCTGCTCTGGGTACAGGATGGCTGGGGTTGGAAGGGACCTCTGGAGATCATCTAATCCAATCCACCTGCTAAAGTAGGTTCACTCAGAGCAGATCGCACAGGAATGTGTCCAGGTGCATTCTGAATGTCTCCAGAGAAGGAGACTCCACAGTCTCTTTGGGCAGCCAGTTCCAGTGCTCTGGCACCCTCAAAGTAAAGAAGTTTCTCTTCATGTTTAGATAGAACCTTCTTTGCTTCAGTCTGTGCCGGTTGCCCCTCATCCTGTCATTGGGCACCACTGAAAGGAGTCTGGTCCCATCCTCTTGACACCCACCCTTGAGATATTTATAAACATTGATGAGATCCTTTCTCAGCCTTCTCTTCTCCAGGCTGAACAAACCCAGCTCTCTCATCCTTTCCTCATAAGAAAGATAGTGCCCATGGCCTTTGCCCTCCATCAATTTCCTTGGGCTCTGCCTTGCTGCTGCTTGTCCCTCAGGAAAAGGTCTCAGCTCTCCAACTTCCACATACCTGTCCCTGGCTAAGCTGGATCTGTGCAGTGATACCAGAAAATTGAAAAACTATCTCTATGGTCTACTTTGAGGGTCAGGGGACCCCCCTTGCTGCTGCCCCATGCCTTCAAACAGGGGCAAAACAGCTTTTCCTCCTGCCTAAGAGCAAGGTGAGAGGGAGTAGTCTTGGGAAGTCTTTGTTACTGGAAATAGTAGGTCATCTGGCCTGAGACCCTGGTATGAGACGAGGCTGTTGCAGAGGCTTGCATTTGGGCTGTAAGCTGGGTGCAGTTCCCCCTCCCTGCTCTCCCCTGTCTCCCTTTGCTGCCTACACCGAATGGGAGTTTCTTGGAGTGGGGACCATCCCTTGTCCTGCAGAGGTGTCACCAGATCAAAGGACTGGGATCAGCAAAAATCAGGGAAACCCACGTGTGAATGAGTGAGTGAACTCTGTTTCAAGCTGTAGGCACAGCTGTGAGAATGTGAGCAGAGGCAGTTAGGTGATAGAAAACAAAAAATAAAGAGAGAGAATAAAAGCACTTTCCACTGTTCAGGTGAACAGTGGTTTTCCAGAATGAAGTAGCAGGGATGGTACCAATGGGGTTATGCTGACAGGCATGGGACTGCCACCTGAGGTACAATGTAGACATGGCTTTATAGATTTGGAAGGACCCCGGAGCCTTCCCAGGAAACAGGTTCATAACACACTTAGTCCTCAGGTCTTGCTGCATTTTTAGTCTGATTTTTGCACTGACAACATCATTAAAAAACTTCTCCAGGGGAAGGCGGGGAGCAGAAATTAAATTGAAATTTCAAAATGCTGAAATTTGAGTGTTTGTTTTGAGGCTTATCATACCAGTTTGGCCACTGATCCCTTATAGTCTGCCTCCCACAGCAGCCATCCATGCCTGTTTCTGATGGCAAATTCCTCAAATGTCAGGCGTGCATTTTAAATGGTTATTTGTACGGAGAGGCAATCCAGAGAGACCAGCCAGAGCGCTTGGCCTGTCAGTCAAGACTCGCAATGCTGCTGCACCGACAGGAATCATTTTGACAGAAAATTGCATATAAATCGAATAATTTCAAAATTAAGAAAGGGAGATGAAAGCAAATGCTTCTGAAATGAGGTGCCACCAGCGAGTTGTGATGTACAGGTTTGAGCCTTGGAAGCCCTGCAAATTCCTCCTTGTCCCAGCAGCCATGGGCTTGGTCCGTGCCTGCACCAAGGCTAACACTAGGTTATTGCAAATTACCTAATATTACTAATTATGTTAGAAATATTGGATTATGAGCTGCCCCAGGGGACTGTTCTCAAGCAAAATATTGTCACGTGTTAGTGTGTTAGCTGCAGTGCCCAGGCCAGGCAGCAATGGGGGGACCTAGGGCTTAGTTTCCATACCCCTTCCTGATGCCCAAGGGTGGTGTGGGTGGGGGTGTGCTGAAGCCAAAATTAGACTCACTGCTTTTGTGTGTAACCTTCAATCCTCTTCTTCTCCTAGCTACAGTTTTGAGTAGCAGTGAAAGGTGTTGGGAGACGTACCATAGAAAAAATAAGATGCGCTAGATGAACCAAGGGGGTGTGAAGGCACAGGGGTAATGGGGTCAGCAGAAGGCCATGCTGGGCAGAGCATTGTGTTGCCATAAGTTCTTATGCTGATCACATGAAATGTCACCACAGGACTGTGCATGGTCAGTGAGCCAGAGTGGGGCTTTGGGACACAGGTGCTGCCTCCTGGGCTCTGCCACTGCCATCCTGTGTGACCTTGGTCAAGTCACTTGGCCACCTTTCCTTCAGCCTTGTGCTCTTCTCTTTTTAGACCAGGGGTGTCAAACTCATTTTCACCAGGGGCCACATCAGCCTCGCGGTTGCCTCCAGAGGGCTGAATGTAATTTTAGGCCTGGATAAATGTAACTACTCCTACATATACACAGTCCTAAAATTACTTTTGACCCTTTGAAGGTAACCGCGAGGCTGATGTGGCTCCTGGTGAAAATGAGTTTGACACCCTTGTTTTAGGCCATCATGTCTTCAGTGTCCCTCAGAATAGTTTGCACTGTGCCTTTGTTGGACTTTTAAAAATGTAAATATCAGTAAAGAATAATGCTGATCGGTCCTGTTTTATTTACGGTTTCTTGGTTGAGGTTGTTGCACAGGTCAGAGAGCTGGAAACCCCCCATGCATGCCATGGAAGGTTTCCTCTTGTCCCAAACCGGGCTGGCAGGGACTGGAGCTGGCACCGGGCTGAGGCAGGTGACAGCATTTCCTGTCATGGTGGGGGACGGATGGGTTTTGTTTGGCCATAGCCCAGGGCTGCAAGGGAAAAGTTATATGAAGGGAAAAAAAACAGCTTTGCAGGCTGGCAGCTGCCTGTATTCCCTGCTTGGCTGTGGGATGGTGAAAGGCGCTGATTTCCAAAGCGATGCCTCCAGCTCCTCTTCTCCCAGAGATCCGAGAAAATAGCGTTTAGGATGCACCTTACATCTGGGTGCAGGTGGGGAGCTGCATTGGCTGGGCACTGCAGGGCTCACTGTGCTGCAGACCTGGGAGTGAGATCTCCTTCTCTCAGCCCCCCCTCACCCCTCTCCTGGTTCCCTGGGGGTGCTGTGTGCCCTGGGTGCCTCAGAAAACAGGTGCCTGCACACCCTAAAAAATGTTTTTAATGCATTAATGCCTTTTAAGCCATTGAGAAATCTTCTCCCAGAGCTGCAGCCACTTCAGGCACTGGTGCAGCACATGCAGCTCTTTGCCCCACTGTTGTTGAAAGGCAATGTTAATAAAAACCTGTAGAAGGTGTTTTCTCAGTCACCCATGAGCAGACTTGGGGTTTATTTTCCTGGCTTCATGGCCAGTGCTCTGGGATTGATGTGGTCCCTGGGGCTCTCCCTGTCCCTCTGCTCGGCTGGTACTGAGGTCACCATGAGCTCGGGAGGAGCATGTGTCTCCAGCCTGCTTTACCTGTGCCTCCTGGCTCAAATCGGCCACCGGTATTAAAACAAAAAAAAAGAAGAAGAAAAAGTAAAAAAGCAGCTAGAAGGGCTTTTATTGTGAAAAAGAGACTCTTCGAATGCCTGTTCCCCCCCTTCCCAGCCTCTCCGCTCCCCTCCCCACAGGGAGGTGGGTCTGGGATGAGGCAGAGTTTGAAAACTTGCAGCTGAAGTTTGAAGGGTGTCCTCCCGCTGGGGGGAACAGGAGGCGCCTGCTGGTGCGTCGTGGCAGGGACTCGGCAGCCCCCGGCAATGTGGGGTCAGGCAGCAGGGATTGCGGGGAGCCTGGAGGGGCACCCCTGGGTGACAACTCCCAGCTGTGGTTAACGGCTCGGGGAGAGGAGGCGGGTTGATTAGTTGCTGGAGGATTTTTTTTTATTATTATTATTATTATTATTATTATTATTATTATTATTGCTATTTTTATTTTTTTTTTAAATTTTTCATGGGTTCCTGGTGTTGTATGGAAGTGTTTCAGGCAGCTGGTGCCCGGCTCAGGAGGTGATCACAGGCAGTGAGGCACACGAGGAGGAGCGCATCATCCGGCGCTGCGAGACATGGTAGGATTTAGCGGTTTTCTTTCCAAACTGATGACGAGAAGTGACGCTGGGTCTGCTCAGGGACACCAACGCCATGGGATGAGATGTGAGGTCATGTCCCGACTGTCTCCATTACAGGAGCAAGTTGAGAGGGACCTCTTGGAGGACTGGGGCATGGTGAGGGAAGCAAGGCAGGGACCCACTCTGGCATGTGTCTGTCTTAAATGACACTAGAGGTGGACAAAGCAGACTGTAAGGACGTTGTGCCTGATGCTGCTGTGCCTAAATGCATTGCTGTCTGCCAGGGAGGTGATCATGCTTCCTCAGCTGAAATCCACCTTTTAAAGAGCCTGGGTCACATCGCTTTAGGCAGGCAAGAGCATGGGGTGAAGGCAGCATAGTGCAGATATTCTTGGAGAACACGAAGAGCCCCTTCTTGCTTTCCATTTGGTCCTCCCAAAGCACGGTATTTTCATCAAAAAGGCACAGAAAACCTGCCAGTTTGGCAAAGGAAAATGCTTCCCTGGGAGAAATGTCGTGTTTCCCCAGTGACAGCAGATTCCCCTGCATCTGCAGCACATTTCAAACCTTAGGGTGGTTTTTCATGTCTAGTTTTAGCGCTTAAGTTTGGAACATCCCTTGGCAACCAGTTTTCAGACCCATCTGAGCAAGTACAAGCCGGCTGAGCTGGGATGGGGCCCCCATCACTTCCCATCACCCTGTCCTGGGAGGGGATAGCTGGGGCATCATGCCAGGGGGGGCTTCATCTCTGTTCCCACACCTCAGCCCTTGCAAAGCTGGTGTCAGGCAGGGATTGCAAACGCACGTGATGAATGAGCTGAGGAGACGCCCGGTGCTGCTGCCAGAAACTGGTGCTTGGGTGTCGCTTGTGTTGCTGAAATGTTTTTATGTCCTCGAGAATATGGGGATGAGTCAGAGTAACTCTGGGAGCAGTGGGGCCGTGCCAGCTTTCACCAGAGGGTGTGTGTGGGGGTGTGTGTTTATGTGAGACACCAGTGTTGTGCTTTATGATTTCTGTCCTAGGATGTTTTGAGTTTCTTAATGAATTTCAGCAGCAGGAAAAATAGATAAAACTGAGGTTTTTGTCACTCCTTTTGAGCTCGTGAATAACTCCTCCCTGTCAAAGAAAAAAGCAAGGCAGCTCTCGCTGCACCAGCCTTTTGTTCACAGTAACGCTTTCCTGCACAAGCCTTCACTGTGAAGCCTTTCAAAGAGTATATAGCCTGTGCCAGGTACCTGGTGTGGTCTCCCCTGCGAGAGCGGGATATTCAGTTTTTGCCAGGATTTTCATTTTGCTTTGGCAAGGCAAGGTCTGCTTCTGCAATCCTTTCCCCTTTGTGAGCTCCCGTATTACTTGCTTTGATTTCACCCATAATCCGGGTTTGCTCTGGGCACCGCTCACCTGTAGGCAGGGCAGTGACGGTCACGAAGAATAAATTCAGGCTGTGCTGTTTGCTGCATTTGCAGCAAAACCCTAAGCAAAATTCCCAAGGTGAGTTTTGACTTCTTTCAAAAGCAGCAGGAGGGTGACCATGTGCAGAAAGCTAGAGACACCCCAGCTGTGAGCGCCACTGTTAGCAGGGAGCGCGCTCGCAGACGGTTGCTTGTTGGATCCAGCTCTGTACGTGCCCAGCCTGCTGGAGCGGTGAGGGCTGGGGGATGACTGCATGACCGAAACATCTTCTTTCTTCTGGTTTCAAAATCTGCCAACTGCTCTGTCACTCACCTAACATGAGGTAGTCTAAATAAGAAGGAGTGATTACACTTTATTAATCCTCTGGCATAGACGCCAAATAGTTTTATTACCCCCTCTGTTTTAAACGCTCAATAACTCCAGTCTGCCTGCAGCTATTTGCCTTGCCCTGATGGAAAAGACCCTTTTTTAGGTCCTGGTCTGGTGCTCGTACCACGATGGGGTTTGAGGGAGAAGCAGAAGGGGCTGGCGAGCGGCTGCTGGCAGGCTTTACCCGGGACGGGGTCTGCGGGACACAGGCAGCACTCAGAGCCAAGTCACCAGCAGCTTTCTTTCCTTTTTTTCCTCTGTAAAAAGGAATGGCTTAAACAGAGGAACACAGGGTTACTTTTTTCTACAACTGAAGCCAGGGCTTTTACGAACAATTCTGTTTAGAAGAAAGCCCGCAGGGCTGAAAGGCTCCGCTGTCCTCCTCCTCCCTCCCCTTTGGAATCCCACGAATGCTCTTTCCTGCTCTCCAGGAAGGGAAAAAACCTGACAGCCAGCTCAGGGAAACCCAACCGGCCAATTTGGGCAACGTCCACTGAAAGGCCAACAAGGGAATCCAGTGCTGCCCCTCGCCAGCATCACGATGTGGGTTTTGTGAGCCCTTCTCCGGCACCGAGCAATCACGGCTATTCCCTGGTGCTAGTCCATTGGTTAGCAATGAAAACTGAAACTAAGTGGATCAAAATCTCCCCTCCCCAAAATACAAAAAAAACGTGACCCCCACTAAAATAAATAAAACAGGACTGGGTGCCAAAATGTGTAAGAGTTTTAGCAGTTTTTCAGGCATTCATCAGCAGGATTGGTAAACTCATCAAGAGTGAGAAGAAAATAACATTTGATTTTATTTTAATGTGTTCTTCTCCATATTAAAGGCAGCCTAGAACAAACAAGATGTGTCTTTCTAGCACTTTTGCTCTTGGCTGCTGGTATGCACAGAGGAGCTGAAGCAATGCAGCCCCACTGGGAATGCCAAGTCAAAGCTGGTGAGCAGCCCAGAAATGCAGCAAGAGAAGCGATTGGGGTGAGGGGGGCTGTGAGGAAGGGAATCTGTGGTAGCCCCCAGGTTGCTGCTGTTGCTTCCCTGGGTTTGGGAATCCCACAGGAATCACGAGTGCAAGCCACTTGCTGTGGCTGGAACCGAAGCACTGAGGAATGGGGCTGTCCATTCCCGAATGCTGTGGGGAACAAAGCTTATTGTTTTTAACCAGAAGAAACCCAGGAGTTTTGAGGCAGTTTGTGTGTGGGACTTGAAGCAAAGGAGTCAAGCCTGTAGGTCGCAGGCTGCTACCCTCCTCCGAAGCATCCCCTGCACAACCCCTCGTAAACAAAGGCAAGACTGTTCAAAATGAATGGGAGCACGAGGCACAGATGTTGCACAAAGGCGAGCCACATCTGTTTCACCGAGGAAGGGGCCCCCTTCTTGCTGTTTCAGCAGGCAGATGGGGAAAGCTGCTCTGAAAACCTCCGGAGCTCAGTGCAGCAGGCTGGCCAGGAAACTGGGACAAGGGGAGGGGGAAAAAGGGAAACCTGGCAGGATCTTGCACAGCAGCAGAGGAAACAAGGGAGCAATGGTTGCCCAAACCCGCTGCTCTCCCTCCTTGGTATCCCTGCCAGGATTTTGAGGTTGTGCTGCTCTCACGTAGGTGTGAGGGTTAGAGGAACAAGTGGACGATGAGGAGGACCTCCTGTGTCCCATGACGCTAGCAGGACAGTTGTGTATTCATGGCTGCTCAGAGCTTTGCTGGCTCGCTGGTAACACCAGGTGCTATTTCAGGTCCACAGTGTCCTGGATGGTTCAGGTACAGGTTGATACTGCTTCATATAAGGCTTTTAATGGTCTAAAGTAATGGAGAAGTTTGCCTATGTACATGGCAGCAGACCCATGTGTCTTGGTGACATATCCTGAAAGACAACCAGCAATCTCTTAGGAGATGTGTCTCCAAGAAGCAGAAGACCCAGCTCAGTGCAAGAGTCTGCAGAATAGGCCCTGACTTTGAACTTGGGTAGGAGAAGGATGAGGCATTTGAAAGCTTTTAATCTGCCTACTTTGAGGAAAAGAACTATGGCATCCTGGAGAATGTTTTATTTTGTGGTGCTTTTTGTTGACTTCTGGGATTAAACCAGAGGGGTCCTGAGCTGCACTGTACACAGCATCAGGATGAAAAATGCCCTGTCCATCCACCGATGAGATGAATATTAACTTCCTGCAGGCTGAAAGATTTATATGGTGTGAGCAAGGAGAATTATGAATCTTTCATTTTTCTCAGTGAAAATCACACAATTTAGGGGTAATGACAGTGTCACCACAGGAAAAGCAAGTCCCCACCAGTACCCTGCAGGACTTTAGTCCATTCCAGGTGCAGGAATGGACAGTGCATGTCCTCTCCAGGTCCCCCTGAGTGGCAGCCCTGCCCTGACTGCATCAGCTACACCTTGTAGTGAGGTGTCCTCCATGCAGGTGATGGCCAACCATCTCCTCCATGGTGTCCTCCATCACATGCCCAGGTTCTCCATAAAGATGCTGAACTGGACACTGGGGAGACTTGGAGCCTTGATGCTCTTGTAGGCTACTCCTAGGGGTTTTATGAGCCTGTGTTTTGGCTGACCTTGGTCTGTAACTCAATTGGGACCAGACAGTGCAAAAGGAATGGCACTATTATGTACAAGTGGTGGGATTTTCTTGTGACACAGAGCAGTTTCCAACTCCAGCTGAAGATTTTGTTCAAAATGGTCTTTTGAATGGTGGAGTGTGTGAGCAGAGCCAGTGCTCAGCCTGTGGCCACGCAGAGAAGCACCGACTGGGTGAGGGGCCTCCCAAAACCAGAAATAGTGGGTATGGGTGTCACTTAGCCTGAAGAAAAAGAGGTTTAATGGAGACCTCATCGCTGTCTACAACTAGCTGAAAGGAGGTTGTAGCATGGAGGGTGTTGGTCTCTTCTCCCAAGAAACAAGTGATGAGAGAAAATGGCCTCAAATTGCACCAGGTGAGGTTTAGATTGGATATTAGGAAAAAATTTCTTCATAGCAAGGGTTGTCAGGCATTGGAACAGGCTGCCCAGGGAAGTGGTGGAGTCACCATCCCTGGAGATGTTTAAAAGATGCGTAGATGAGGTTCTTAGGCACACCATTTGGAGGTGGACTTGGCAGTGCCAGATTAATGGTTGGACTTGATGATCTTCAAGGTCTTTTCCAACCAACACAATTCTATGATATTGAGCAAGAAACAGGAAATCTCAGCCCTGAGAAGCAAAAAGCTCAAGGAACTGACTCAGGACCTGGAGCCCAAGTTACACCAGGTTATTACTAGAAAGAGGCTGTGGAGCTCAAGGGTTTCAAGGATTTTATAGTTTGCAGCCCCAAGGCTGTAACAGTAACTGGGAAGAACTGTGAAGGGAACATTATTTTAGAAGTTAAAGGAAGCACATTGGACCATCCCTTTAAAGTCAATTGTCAGAGTGAGTGGTGTCAACACCATTTCATCCCTTTATGCTGCTGCTGGAGTGTTGTCCTATGCTACTGCAAAGCATGCTGATCTCACAGTTAGACCATCAATTATCCCCTTGCGGCAGAAGCTTTGCAGACTGTCCAAAATTTAGCAAAGCACAGCATGTTTTGAAGTTTTGCACCAGGCAATTTAACTTGGTCATTTTCTGGTTTGGTTTTGGACACGCTAGTGGGAAGGCTTGTATGCCAGTGACCAGGGCTTTGCTGACTCTGCAGGGAAGGACCCAGCACCATGTGGCGATATGCCAGGTTTCCATCTCCTGGGCTTCAGCAGACCCAGCATTTGCTCTGACTCCTTTGCATATGGTTTATGGGAGCACAGTCCCTCTTCTCGCCTCCGCAGTGCCTGGTTTGAGCTTCCCAAATCACTTGTGAGGAGCAACGTGTGGAAGTGGGTCTGCAGGGGCACCTTGAGCAGACAGGCAATGCCTGCCTGCCGCATTCCTGCCCTGGTGCTTAGCAGGGTGGCCACAGGGTGCCAAAATGCAGTGGGGTTGTGGTCCCTCCAGTTTGAAAGGCATTTTGGAGGAAAAAAACTGCATCCTTAGTGGAAAAAACCGCAGACACAAGGCTGGTGTGGGTCTGTGAGGAATCACGGCTGCTTTGACGGCTCATGGGGCTGCCCCAGGGTGATGCAGGTGATGGTGGGACATGGTTCCCTAACCATGTGTGGGGGCAGCACAGCGGACTTGCTTCCCCAGGCAGCTGCTCTGAGCTGGGGCTACCTTCAAGGCTGGCATTCCTCATTTAATACCTGTCTTTAGTAAATTCCCACTCTGCCAGCCATCTGTCTTCCCTAAGTAGGATGATATAGGAAGGCACTTAAACACTTGAATGATGGGCAACGGATGCTGCCAAGGGTTTTCTTCTGCTCAGGCTCACTCAAAGTCACTCTGGGTTGGACGGGTTTTGTCTCCTTCCACATCCTCAGCATGGTTATGGGTCCCCAGCAGTGAGATTAACCTATGTGCCATGCCCTTACAAGCCAAAAAACTCCTGGAGAAAACCAAAAGGAAGAGGCTGTTCTCCTCCTGGATCTGGTTGACATACCAGCCTGTCTTTCCAACACTCTGGGAGCTGCCACGAGCACCACATGTTGGGCACAAGGCTCTGGAGATGTTCCCAGAGGTGGTGGGCAGCCAGAGGAGATTTTCCCGTTGCTTTTCAAGCAGCCTTTGTTAAAATCAGTCGTGGCGGGATGCGTCTCCTGCTGCCCACATGGTTTTGTGGTTCATCGAGCGGGCAGTAAGCACAGTGCTGGGGCAGTGAGTACAGCCCTGTGTGTTGCACCCCCCCTGCAAAATACACCCTGTACAGTGTGCATCCAGATAAATGCACAGATCTGCTCTTAACCTGCTCACTGGTGGCCTGTGGCAAAATTCTCTGAGCTCAGGACCCCAGGGCAGGCAGGCAGCTGAGAGGGACATGGCCACAGCTGAGCCAGCTCGGTTCACTCAGGTACCTCTTTTGGATGATGGGATTTGCTCCTGGAGGGGTCTGCTAATGCCGGTGCAGGGGCAGGAGCACTTTTTTGAATGCCAGAGGAAAACAGGGGTGAAACACACTTTTAAAGGCCACGTATTTACTTGGTGTCCTTCCAGTTTTGGGGCTGCTTCTAACATTCTTGGATAATGAAGTTTGAGGATTGTTTTTCTTTTCTTTCAAGCCTGACAAAGCCAAATTGATGCACTTTGAAAAGAAATTGAAACCAGACTTTTTTGCTTCAAATTCTTCCAAAGTTCAAGCGTCCCAGGAATAAAATGTCAAGGATAAAACCCTTCCAACCACATTTAGAAAGTTTTATCCCTGAGTGGCCAGATTGCACAGGCTCTCCACCGTGCCTTCAGGAGCCTGAGCCATGCTGTATGTTCCTCTGATGAGCAAGGTATATATTATTTACTTATCGGCATCCTAGAGCAAGCAATGCATCTCTTAAGCCTTTTTATGTGTTTTGCCTGTGGCATGCCTGCTGGGAAATGGACCTAATTTCTGGAGAAGACATGCTGTACTGTCACTGTCTCAGACTAGCAAAGCAGAGCTGTATGTATGGTTTGCATTTCAGGCTGAATTGAAGCCATCACTTGAATTGCAGCATTTTTTTACAGCATGGGCTCAGAGGAAGTCTCTTTGGAAAAGTATTTACTCTGGGCTTGTAAATACGGTATTATTTTCGCAATGTTCTATCATCTAGATTCTTACTAGATTTGCAATATTGACTGCCAGAAATAACACAGAGACTCTACTTGCACTTTTTAATTTTCTCTTTATTGTCGATGTGGCAGGGAAAACCTGAACAGGGATGAGGAAGGGAGCCTGTAGTGGCCCTTGCCCAGCTTCACAGCAGAGGATTTCGAGCTCGGGATAGGAAAGAAATGAAGCTTTAACTTGTGGTGCCCAAACCAGAGCTTGCTGACAGAGAAGACAAAGCGGGTTTGGATAGCATTGATGCTTTGACTGCTTGGTCTGTAAACTGATTTGACTTGACAAAAAAAAAAAAAGGCAATTGTTGCCATCCATTTGGCTTCCACTACTCTACAGCTGTGGATTAAAAGGGACTATTCCTGCAGTATTTCCAAGTTTCTCCAAATGGTTCCCACATGCATCCCCATCCCCAAATACTCGGATTTTTGGCAGCCAGGCTCTTTGCATGCCCAGGAATGGTGTAAGCAGACAAAGAGTTATTATTGGGTGGCTAACAAAAGCAATCACCCTGCAAATCCTCTGTTACAGAAGAAGAGGGTGGCCTTGGATGTCTCCATGGATGGGACATCTACCACCTCTCTGGGCAACCTGGGCCAGTGTTTCACCACCCTTGTTGTAAAACATTTCTTCTTCATGTCTAGCCTGAATCTCCCCTCCAGCCTCACCCTGGACTAGCTCCTTTTCACTCTGTGGTTTTAAGGGAGAGCTAAAACAAGGGGTCCCCTGGCAAGTCCCGAAGCCCCACACCAGACAGCCACAGCTCCTGACAGAGGCTGGTGTAAGCTATATGTGAGCAAAGAATTTGGCACAGGGGATATATTTTGCTGCACTACTTTGTATTTCTGGGAAAGAAACAATTAAATGAGAGCTATAAAGCTGAATCACTCCAAATGCACCATTGCTAGCCCTTACGAGCTGCATTAAATCTGCTCAGTCATTGAGATTTAGAAGGAAATCCCTCGTGGTTGCTGCCAGAGTTGGTGGCTTTGTGGTTCCTCTTATCCACCTCGGCTGATGTAGTGTCCTTGGGAGGGACATGGCTCCTCAACACGGGGCCATCTGAAGCTGTTGTGAGGGTGTCAAGCCTGATGGATTTTTACGATAGTGCTGGCTCAGCTTATGAAGGGGCTCACGTGCTGGGTGACTGGGGCATCTCCTGTGGGGGCTGAAGTCGTGCTGGTGGACGGGTTTCTGCAGCCAGCTGGAGCCTGTCGTCCTAAAAGCCCCGCGGCTGGAAATGCTTCTGCTCTCCCAGCTGCCTTCTTAAAGTCATTCTGGCTGCTGGTTCTCACCTCCCCAGATTTTCAGCTCTTTTTTTACTTTCAAGCTTTTCCTCTTATAAACAATCTCTTATCCCTTCTTTGGCAATATATTGTCCCACTGTGTCTGCCATGGCTATACTTATGCTTCCAAAATAAATAATTGCAAAAAAATGTACCCACTTGAACATTGCCTTGACTTCCAACGTGGATTTGAACCGCTTGGAAATGCCTGATGTAAAGCAGAGAAACGGCACCAAGGTGCCTTTTGCCGCTCTAGCCCCCTAAGGTATGTTAGAGCATCCAAGCCCGGGTGAACGTAGCATAGGTGCAATGTGGCAGCCCATGGGGATGGGGTGGGCTGGGATGATCTCCCAGAGCTGCCCCTCGCTTCCCACCACCTCACCCCAAAGGGGAAGGTGATGTGCTCAGGGCAGCCCCAGCACTGTATGCGTGGTATTGCTTTAGGCCAGAGCAGAGATACATTGGCTTAGCAATGTGGGGAGATTTGCACAGTATTTGCTTGTAACTGCCTTTCCAGCCTATATAATTTTTTGCAAGTCCCTTCAGAGTAGAAGTTATGACTAAAAGGAGTGGGGGGAGGGAAAAGGTACATGTATAAAGATATACACACCAGAACCCGGTAGTACCCATCTTAACGCAGTTCCTTGGTATTTTAGGTTTCAGATACAGCAGTTTGCATAGTTTTTAAACACAGACTGCCACAGCCCCTGATTGGTGCTTGGAGCTGCCTTGTTTTTGCTGGATGCAGCAGCAGGCACTACTTCAGAGGCCATATTTTGGCATGTGTTGAGACATCCCTTGAATGAGGGTGCAGGGATCCGGGCTATGGGCTGAGTGGGTAACTGGGGTAGGAGCCACCGAGGGAGTCCTGAGTAAAGTCTGAAGATAAAAAACCTCTTAGGGACTGGAAAATGTTGGTATCCAGACAGGAATTTGCTCTGCTTTGGTCTATCTCTGCCAAGAACCCTAAAGGTGTTGTGCAAATGTAGCCTTTCCCACCTATTCGTGTGCAGCAATCTCAGATCCTTGAGTTTTTAAAGCAAAATATTTGACCATGAAGAATTCATCACCCATAAGGTGATGTGTACATCACTGCTGCAGACATGACAACATGCTAAAAGCAAACCCTGAAGAGCTTATCAAGAGCTTCTCATCAGGACTGCTGGGGTGGGGAGTGCAGAGGTCCAGGGGTGCCCCAGCTGTAGCACCTATGGCACCGCTGGGACCCCCGGTAATTCTCTCCCTTTCTCTCCCTACAGACTCAGCGACCATGGCGAAGGACGGGGCTGAAGCCCCCTGCTCCGGTGGCCCTCGGGGTGCTGCTGGCCCTGGCCCTGCTGGCTCTAGCCCACCTGCCCCCATCACCAGACAGCTCCCCCCATCTGCTGCCGGCATTTCCCCTGCCAGGCACCTGTCGGGAGGTGGCTGTCCCCCTGTCTGGGGAACGAACCCACAGCCAAAGGCCCCTTATACCCCCTGCTCACCCATGGGGGGACCGGCCCCCCAGCCGGGGCAGGAGACAGCGGCGGGGGACAGCAGGGGATGCTCCCCCATGGCTCTCCGACGATGACCTCCAAAAGATGCAGTTGTTGGCTGGTGGGCAGGTTGTGTCCAAAACCCGCATCCCAGCCCATGGGCAAGTCCTGCGAGTGGGGCTGCGGGCCATGGGAGACACTGACTGGGACTCCTTGCCAGCCAGCCTGGAGGGGGACTGCCAGGATGGGCACTGCGGGCTCATCAAGCGTCCTGGGGACCTCTACGAGGTGCTGGCCTTCCACCTGGACAGGGTGCTGGGGCTGAACCGCAGCCTGCCCGCTGTAGCTCGACGCTTCACCAGCCACCTCCTGCCCTACAGCTACACTGATGGCTCCCCACGGCCCATCATCTGGTGGGTGCCTGACCTCCAGCACCTGGAGGATGCCAACAATGACCAGAACTCCTGTGCCCTGGGGTGGCTGCAGTACCAGGAGATGCTGCGGCGCCGTGGACTGATGCCAGAAGCCAGGGATGGTCCCTGCTCCAACATCTTGCGTGGTGAATGGAGCCGCCTGGCCCTCTTTGATTTTCTCCTCCAGGTAGGGCTGGAGTGATGGAGACCACCTGCCCCACCAGCTGTGCTGCTGGCCCCCCCTACACTGGCATCTGTCTTGCCTGACCACGGTCTCCTTCTTCTCCACGGGGTCACATAGGCTGTGGTTTCTTGGGATGTATTTGTATTCTTTAGCTAACGGGGAGCAGCAGAGCTTTGTGCAGAAGTGGTTTGGCCCAAGCACGATCCATGTTTGGGACTTGCGTGGAAACATGGGCAGGTTTTGGATGTGGTGAGTCCACTCTCACGTGGCTGAGACTTCTCTCAGTGTTGGCTCCACTTTGTGCCGATGCTGGCAGCAGCTTGGGATGGGGCATCCCTAGGGACAAGCAGCGTGTTTTGCATCAGCCCTATCTCATCCAACTCCAGGAATGTGCTGCTGGTGTAGGAAATCAGGAGCCCTGCCCCTTCATACGGCACTGCTTTCCTCCTCCTCGGGATTAATAGTGCTTAATCTTCTGTCTGGAAAATCATACCCTACTGCTACAAGGGATTACAACAGCATCCCAGAGAGTTCTCCTTTCTTAAAGAGTAGCTGTGTAGGAGGCAAATGTGGTTTCTATGGAAAAAAGCTTGTTTAGGCACCTTGGGGCTGGAGCTTTGATTATCAGACAAATGGAAACCACCTGAAAGGGCAAGTGTTAAAATTAAAAAAAAAAACAAAAAAAAAACCAAACAAACAAAAAAACAACAACAAAAAAAACCAACACCAAAAAAACAAACAAGGAAGAAAAAGGGGAAAGGAAAGGGGAAAGGAAAGGGGAAAGGAAAGGGGAAAGGAAAGGGGAAAGGAAAGGGGAAAGGAAAGGGGAAAGGAAAGGGGAAAGGAAAGGGGAAAGGAAAGGGGAAAGGAAAGGGGAAAGGAAAGGGGAAAGGAAAGGGGAAAGGAAAGGGGAAAGGAAAGGAAAGGAAAGGAAAGGAAAGGAAAGGAAAGGAAAGGAAAGGAAAGGAAAGGAAAGGAAAGGAAAGGAAGAATATGTGTTCTCATGGGTTTTTTTGTGTGTGTTTTGTTTTGTTTTGGCAAAGCCTGACCGTTAATTTTTATAACCTCAGACTATGCTGGCAGAGGCAGAGCAGTCCTGGCTGGGCTTGGAAATATTTTAGCTGAAACATCCAGAGAAATTAGATGATTAACCAACCCCCTTCCTTTCCCCAGGCCAAAATGCCATTGAGTGCAATGGAAAGGCTGAGTCTCCAGTAGAAAATATCAAATTTTAAGGAGACTTTCCCTCAGAGGGCTAAAGCAGCACAGTGATAAATCCAAGGACAATCCACAGGTTTTCCTCAATAACTCCAATGGGATCATCCCATGCAGAAAAGTCACAAAAAGGTGAAGAAGCACCAAGTCACCAGGATGTTAGAGAAGTGAAACAGCATCCTTCAGAAATGGCTTTAGCCCCTCACAGCCCTTGCTGGGGAAGGGCTGCAAGCTGCAAAGAGGCAAGCTTCGATCCCTGCTATACATTGACATAGAAATCATGGTTATTTTCTTAAATTAGCCTTAAAATTGGGCTGCTTATATATTGATTTCTCTTGGTGTTTGCCATAGGTGAGCCCCTATCTTGGTGCAAAGCTTTACTGAGAGCAAAACAGCAAGCCCAGTGAAAAGGGAGCAGCTGATGTTTTTGAAATTCAGTATAAAGAGAGCCAAAAATGTATCAACTCTGAAGCCCTGCAGCTGTATCTCTTCCCTGTGGCACACCCTTCCCACCCTCCACCCTGAGAGTGGTGAGGCACTGGAATAGGTTGCCCAGAGAAGTTGTAGGTCAAGACTGGGCTGGATGGGTTGAACAATCTGGTCTAGTGGAAGGTGTCCCTGCCCATGGCAGGTGGGGTTGGAACTAGGTGACTAGGTGACTAGGTGACTAGGTGACTAGGTCCCTTCCAATCCAAACCATTCTACGACTGTGATTTTATGAGAGCAAGATAGGAAATACAAAGTTTGATTTCCTTGGTCATTAGATTCCTAACCCTTTGAGAAGCAAGATTATCGTAAAATCATAGAATAGAATCGTAGAACCATTTGGGCTGGAAGGGACCTTCAAAGCTCATCTAGTCCAACCCCCCTGCCATGAGCAGGGACATCTTCAACTAGATCAGGTTGCTCAAGAGCCCCATCCAGTCTGGCCTTGAATGCCTCCAGGGATGGGGCATCTACCACCTCTCTGGGCAACCTGGGCCAGTGTTTCACCACCCTCAGTGTAAAACATTTCTTCCTCATGTCGAGCCTGAATCTCTCCTCCTTTAGTTTAAAACCATCACCCCTTGTTCTGTCGCAACGGGCCCTGCTAAAAAGTCTGTCCCCATCTTTCTTACAGGCCCCTTTTAAGTACTGAAAGACCACAATAAAACGTCTCCCTGGAGCCTTCTCTTCTCCAGACTGAACAACCCAAAATATCTCAGCCTGTCCTCACAGCAGAGCTGTTCCATCTCTCTGATAATTTCTGTGCCTTCCTCCAGATACTCTCCAACATGGCCATGTCTTTCCTGTACTGAGGGCTCCAGGATGAGTCCCACTCGACACTCTGTCTCTGTTTCCTGGGGTTTAATGAAACACCTGGGTCAGCAGCCAGTGAGGTCCCATCTGCACCATGGGCCAACACAGAGGATGCTCTGCTTTCTTCCGATAAAGCTGAGGAAGCTTTGTGAATACCATGGCAGGGTTACGGAGGCTGAGTCTGACAGAGATTTATTTCCTTTAAGAGTCCCTTGTCCCTCAGAGGGTGTGGGTGAAACACTGGAAGCTGCCAAGTAGCACTGGAGTTTCTGCAGGGATTTGGGGTGGGAAGCAGGGGCTTGACAGCCTTGACAACATGGAGCCTTAGCAGTGTCTGCAAATGATTAAACACAAATGTGGTCAAAACAAGTCACCATAGCCTAACTCAAATGTCAGGCATGCTCTGTGTAACGCACAGCTCACTTTTTCCCTTGCTGATCCTTTTCCATTCATCTTTCCATTGATTGCTGCTCAGGTTGCCAGCAGGGTTGGATGAAAGGGAGTCTATGAGCTGGGAGCCAGATGAAACCATAATCCAGTGCACCAGGACTCAGCCCAACAAAAAAATAATATACTTTTGAGGTTTCAAAACCTAGGTTTCCTTGGGTGTGGTTTTTTTTTTTTCATTCATGTCTGTGTATGTCTTCTCTTGGTTTCAGCGGGAAGCACGACCCATTCGCTCTGTGCAAATACAGAGTGGATGTACCACAGCAGGTGTCTGATCTTCAATGGGACAGCCTGTCACCATCAACTTTGTTGTCTCTTCTCCAAGCCGAGGGGCTTTTGCAAGTCAGCTCAGCTTCTGAACCCTTCCCTGCCTCTCTCTCACTCACTATTTCGTGTTTACTGAGGATCCTTAGAAAAATTTTATTCTCCTCTGAGCAAGAAAAGTTCTCAACTGGACCTCGCCACCCCAGGCACTTGTCCCCACTAAGGTCCTCAAATGTGTCCTGCAGGTTCATGACCGCTTGGACCGCTATTGCTGTGGGTTTCAGCCTGATCCCTCTGAGCCCTGTGTGGAGGAGAGGCTCCATGAGAAGTGCCGAAACCCGGCGGAGCTGGTCCTGGTCCACATCCTGGTACGTCCCCCTGCTTCCCAGGGACTGCTCTGGAGCTAAGATGAAGGTGCCTGGAAGGTGCTTGCAGGGCTGAGGTGGCAACAAAGGGGACATAGATCCCATGGTGATGCTGGGTCCATGGTGGGAGGTGTGCCTCGACAGGGAGAGACCTGGGATTTGGCAGCTGCTGGCCCCGAAATGCTCTCAGAATTTCTCAGTGCATTAAAAACAAGCACCTAAACCCCCAAACTGGTGACTCCCCACAATAACTGAACTTCTTCTTCTCATCCAGGTCCGGAGGAGTGCACCATCCCGCCTGGTGTTCATCGACAACGCTGGCAGGCCACAGCACCCTGAGGAGAAGCTCAACTTCAGGCTCCTGCAAGGCATAGACAGGTAGGGAGGGGGATGCCACCCTCCTGGGGGCACATCCTGGGAGAAACCTGTGCTTGCATAGACAGGATGGACACTAGCCCTATGTGCACACCTTTGTGCCACTCCTGGCCTCCCCAGTTGGGCACCCCTATGAAGTGGGGCCAGCTCCCACCCAGGATGGGGCAGATGGGTGGGCTTGCAAACTCATCATGCATGCTCCTGCCCTGAAACTGGCCCTTCATCCTGCTCTGGGTGGCTGACGGCAGTCTCCAAAGCCTATTTTCCCCTCTCTAATTGGCAGCTGCACAAAACACCCCCCGAACAATCAGGTATTTCAGTGTTTCTTGTGTTGTTGCCCATCAGGCATTTGGCACACTATCGGTCCCTTGATTTGGAGCTCATTTGGATCCATTTCTGATGAAGCTGTCCTGCATGCTCACCATGGGCAGAGTTTTAAGCAGGAGGCTCCTCATCCTGTCTTCATCTGGGTGGACATGCATTTCTTCTCCAAGTACTGGGGTGGCCTTTGCTGGGGTGCCCTGCTGCTGCCCTCCTCCCTTGCTCAGCCTTCCCTGGGTAATCCCTTTTCCCCTTTCTCTCTTCTGCTCCTCTGTTGCAGCTTCCCAGCAGCAGCAGTGGCCACGCTGCGGTCGGGCAGGTTGCAGAGCCTGATGCTGGAATCGCTGCGCCTTGACCGGGAGCTCTGGGAGAGCCAGGGCGGCGCTGAGGGGCTGAGACCCCTGCTGCGGACCATCGACAGGCGGGCACGCATCCTGCTGCGGTACATCCAGGAGCACAACCTGACGGTGTTTGGGGACTCACTGCGCTGAGCCGACCACTGTGCCTTGCAAATCCCGGCAGCGATGGGTGTTCCTCACACCCTTGATGTGGGTGATGTGAGACTGCATGTTTGCCTCTCCAAAAGGTGTTCCCCTCCTTTTCCTTGTAGGATGTCCTGGAAAAGGAGATTCAATCACAGGGAAGAGGAAAGAGGCAGAGGAGACATCTCCTGAAACAACCTGCAACTGCTTGAGAAAGGCAACATTTATCCAGTAATGGTCTCAGCATGTCTTTTCAAAGGAGGGGCATATCCATGAAATTTTTTGGGTACCTTCACCCCTCCCATCCCAAAACCTTTGCAAACTGGAGGCTTGGACGGTTGAACACCCTATAGGGGTACTGGGAAGGATTAAAGAAGTGGTGAGCAGCACTGTTCAAGGCTGGAAAAAGTCACTAGCAGCCTTTCCATGGCTTGCACCAGGCTCTTTTGATGATGCCTTCTCTGTTTCCAAAACATTAGAGGCAGAGAGGCTGGAGCGGCTTGGGGAAGAGCAGAGGGGAGCTTTCTAAGTGGATTAAGCAGCGACAAATCACCCAAGCTGAGCTCTGTCTTTCCCGGCCCTGGAGGAGGTGATATGTGTCTGGGAGTGGGTGTAAGTCATTGCCTGAAGCTGGGGCCAGGCAGCACCCCACACCAGCACCCCACACCAGCACCCCGCACTGCAGGCAGCACCAGGCAGCAGCTGGCTGTGCAGAGTCCACTGTGGCATCCCCATGCACCGTGCCCCAGCAGGGCTAGGCTGCCACCAATGTGTATTTTGAATGTGGGATTTGATGGTTTCAGTCTCTCACTCGCTCTTCTCCTTTGCTGTGAGGGGATTAAAACTCAAACCTACTGTGAGCTCTACTGCTTGTGCAAAGTGCTTTTGCCAGCTCTCTCAGGCATGGCTGTGCAATACGTTTTCCAAGGCTTGCAGAAAAATCTTCTAACAAAAATACCAGGCTATTTCAGCAGGACGCAATCGAGTGCCAAATGCTTTCTGAGCATGCTGGCACCTCCAGCAGAGCCCATCCTGCTTCTATCACCTCCTTTGGCTCTTGCCCAGCAGCCCACTGTGATGGGGCACAGCAGCATCTCAGCCAGGCAGGTCCTCAAAAGCAAAATGAACATGAGGAAAAAAGATACAGGGATGGGCTCTTTTGGATCCTCTTCCATTCTCTGCACCATATTTCCCAGCTGAGGTGTGCAGCCAATGTTTGCTTGCCAGGAGCAGCCAGCTCCCAGCCTGCAGACTGATGGTTGGCCACCAAGAGAAGGCTTTTTAGAGAAACCTCAGAGAGAAACCCTCCACTTCTCCAGTGCTACAAGTGGAGCCTCCATGCTTGAGGCACTACAAGTCACTTGTGCCTTTGGAAGGTCTCAGTGATAACAGCATGGGTGCTTGAGCTATGCTACTGCCCCATTGCCGCAGCTTTAGAGAACATGTGGGAGACGCAGAAAGGGCATTTGTGCCTTCCCTGCTCCAACCATCCCAGCACCGTGTCAGTTATAGAGCCTGCAAGGGGATGTTTTAACATCCATGCTGATAAACATAAGCAATTCCCTTTTCCCCCTTTTCCTCTTCTTTAAGTGAAGATCAAATGAGGCTTGGGTGACATGAATCAAGGAGCACTCTCAGAAAGCATCAGCGCTCAAAATCACGGGCACATCAGCACCCCGAGTGCTGGCACCATCTTCCTGGAGTCCTGCCCTCCAGCCAGCCAGTGAAAGCCTTTCCCCCACCACTCTCTCCACCCCATGAGTTCTCACTCTGTTTGCCACACCAGGGGTTGGATGACTGTCAGGGAACCCCTGCTAAACACCAAATCATGACGATTCATTACGGGGAGCTGAGCTTAGCCTGTAAGCATGGAGAAGGACAAAATAACTTATCCTGGGTCACGTGAAAAGCCATGCCCAAGCTCTGCCTTATATGAATACAGGAAACTAAATGTAAGATAGTTAAATCCAGAAAATATGCTTGAAAAGCTATGTGGTAACAAGAGCATTAGTTAGGAAGTGTAGCATCAGTCATAGTCTTGTTTCTCTCATTGAAATGATAAATTTCATTAGAAGAGAGGTTTTTTTATCCCATGGAAGCCAAGTCCTCAGTGAGAAGAGAGAGGAAGGTGTCCAAAGCTGTTGACTTTGCTGTGCTGGAACAGCAGCTTTTGCCTTGTCTCCGGTTGCATCTGCTTGACCTTAACATGGCACGAGGTAGTGGGGCTTTTTCTAGGTATTTTTGCATTTCCTTAGCTGTAACGTGTGAGTTTGCTGGCTAAATGTACATGGGAACATCTGTAAGCAGTTACACATCTGAATAAAAAGTGCTCTTGATTTAACAAAGAGCCATATATGGACAAATGAGATCAGCAAAAGCCATACTGTTGCTGAGACTGACCACTAGCCTCCTTTAATTAGTCATTTTTTCCATGTAGCCAGCAAAGTGCATGGCCATTCAGAGGAACCTGTGGTCTGCTTTGGCCATATCAGCCTTTACCACGTAGTGTTGGGTCTGGTTTGCTCCAGCTATGGATGTGTCATAGTTCCTATGATAAATTTATTTTTACGAGTTTGTAATGTAGTTATGAAAACTCACTCAGGGCCATGCTTGACAAACAAGATCTCATGTCAAGAGTCGTTTTGTTTTAACCAAATTTCACTGGGCATCATCATGGATCCTGTTCAGGTGGAGTAACAAAAAAGGACACAGTCTAAGCTGGCTTCGGAACTGGGGCAGGACTGCTTTGGCTTTAAGAAGGCAACAGCAGCTAAGCAAGGGAAAAAAACCCCAAAACATAGAGAAACATATTTAGGCACCTTTCCTGAGCTTGCAAGAGCTGGAGTGAAGGTGGCTCCCAGTGGGGGCAATTAAATGCAATCCCCATCCTACCAAAGATGCTCTTGCTGGCATCACTGGTGACAGGATGGAGAGGAGCAGCAGCAAGGAGCCAAGACCACCAGAAAAGTGAAGCCGTCTGCATACGGGTGACCAAGGGTCCCAACAGCATGGCCACAAGGTGCTGCTCCACGCATCACCCAAAAAAAACCCAGGTGAAAGGCTGATGCAGGCATCCTCCACCTTGTTCTTCCCTTTGTCACTTCAAGAGCTGCTGGAAAAGCCCGTAAGGTTTCCCTGGGAGCTCCAGGCAGTGGTCCTGACCAGGGTCTGTGCAGGAGGGCATCCCTTTGGCACCCTTGTACATTTGGCACTGTGGAACATGCTGCTCACTGCCAGTGCTCAGGGAACAGTGTTTGAGAGCTTGAGCACACAAACCTCATGGGGCTTCATGAGGAGGAAACTGTTTCTTCCCACAGTGATCCAAGTGGCATGATTTGTGTTTAACAACCCCCTGGCTGCGCATCCCCTCAGAGATGGCAAAAAACCAGGGTCAGGAGAAGGAAGCCAGGGGCCAAACTGGCTCCAGCCAGTTGAAGACATGTGCATATGTGCATGCATGTAGCCACCTGCACAGCACCCCACCCACACGCACACATGCACCCGTGCTTCACCCACCCACCCCTTTCAATGCATGCATCCACATATAGGATCATAGAATCATTTTTGTTGGAAGATACCCTCCAGATCATCAAGGGCAGCCACTAACCTAACTCTGACACTAAACCTTGTCCCTAAGAACCCCATCTACATGTATTTTAAACACCTCCAGGGATGGTGATTCCACCACTTCCCTGGACAGCCTGTTCCAATGCCTGACAACCATTTCTGTGAAGAAATTTTTCCTAATCTCCAGTCTAAACCTCCCCTGGTGCAACTTGAGGCCATTTCCTCTCCTCCTATTGCTTGTTACTTGGGAGAAGAGGCCAACCCCCTCCATGCTACAACCTCCTTTCAGGTAGTTGTAGACAGTGATCAGGTCTCCCCTCAGCCTCCTTTTCTCCAGACTAAACAGCCCCAGTTCCTCAGCTGCTCCTCATCAGACTTGTGCTCCAGACCCCTCACCAGCTTCGTTGCCCTTCTCTGAACTCTCTCCAGCATCTCAATGTCTTTTTTGTTGTGAGGGGCCCAAAACTGAACACAGGATTTGAGGTCGGGCCTCACCAGCACCGAGTACATGGGGATGATCACTTTCTTAGTCCTGCTAGCCATGCTGTTCTTCAATGTGTGCAGATATGCATGTGTGCACACACATACACATGCGCATGTGTGCACACATTCATGTGCATCCTCCCATGCATGTGTGCACACAGGCTTCCCCCAGGCCCCTCCCAAGGCATGCGACTCATGTTCAGCCTGTCCTTAACCCCCCAGCTCCCAAGTTGGTGACACCCAAATGCGCCCCAGCAGCCTACCCCAGTGCTTTGCTGCCCTCACCCACCATAAACTAAATGTCTTTTTGCTGTGTTTAAGGGCGACTTCTTGAGGTGTCTGTTGCAGCCACAGGACACCAAACACTGCAGCAGCCCTATCCAGGTCTCACAGAAAAGCCCAAGCACACACTGAAGCCACACACTGGCCAGGGATGACATCAGTGGGGTGGCACTCAGACACCCCACAAGATGCTCAGCAAAAACTGCCAAGCAGCTCCATGCCCAGGCAGGTGAAGCGTGGGCTGGCTGCTGCCTGAAAGGAAAGAACTAGCAAGTAAATCCAAATTTATGGTTAAATCACTGGATATGAAAATAATACAGCTTTTAGAAAGAAATTTATTTATGCTTTCAGTACCTGCTTAAATATTTATGTGAAAAGGGAAAAAAGGTCTGCTTCAATATAGGACTATCATTGTAGTGACGGACTTTAAGATTAATGGAAGTAAATTAGCCTGACGTTTTATTTACATCCAGCAAAGCAATAGATAAATTCTCCCAGTGATGGATTTTCTTCATTAGTTGTGTGAACGCCTAAGGTACAGCTTTTGACATTGTTTCTTCCAGGCGGCTAGACAAACAGTTTGTCAAAAGGGTATAAAATTGTCAGGAAATGAAAGCAGATTAATGACCAGTAAAAGGAAAGATCATTGAATTTATTATATAAGTAGCATTATCACTGGAGCCTAAGGAATGGCTTATTAGATAAACGACATGTACATGCATGCAGAAGTGCTGAGCCCCCCCCAGATCTGCTGCCCCGGCAGCAGCTGCTCCCCAGTTTGTCCGTTCATGGGGGGGTCTCTGCACTGAGACCTGAGGCTTCACCTCCCTCCTCCTTCCCTCCCCTTAGATCTGAGTTTATTCTGCAATTCTCTGATTAGAGCTTGCAAACATATTTCCTCCCAATTAAAAACCGCTTAGACTTATAAAGGCTTCAGGGACGATAACCTTGTCTTCGTGTCTGCGCAGCAATAACGGTTTCTGCAACCTAATCTGGCAATTTTGGCTGCTTTTACGGCAGTGATAATCATACCAATAACAACAACAATAATATATTGGACCTCTCCGGTCTTTTGATTCTTTGGAAAAAAAGTCACTCAGCATTAGCAGTTTATGGATCCCATATGGCTCCTTCAGCAATTACCTCTGGAATTATAATTAGCTGTCAGATAAGGCAAATGGAGGAAACAAGGCTGGAAACCTGGGGAAAGGAAAACTTCCCTGTGATGGTGGAGGGGCTACACTTGTGGGTATCTGAGGTCTCTGTTCCTGCCCAGGCAGGGGCTCAGGTTTTCAAGCTGCAGAAGAGTTTTGATTTTTGATGCAAGGAGGGCCAAGAAACACCGGTTTGACTGGCGCCGTAAATCTCAGTCTCCGAGCACTGTCTCCAGCAGGTGGCATCGGCTCAGCAGGCTGGTTTTTTCCCCTTGCTTGCCAAGAGCATCTTAAAAGTTTCATCTCTGCACCAGCAAATTTCAAGCTGCTAGAGCATCATTATTTCCTTAATTCCCTTGCAGCCTAATCCATCCAGCTGCACTCCATATCCCACCACCACCACCTTTTTCCTTCCGTTACTGTCTCTTTCCAATTAAAATATAGATTTGTAGGAGTTGCCACAATGTACTGCTCCAGGCCGGGAGCATCGGCCAGCAGGACAGAGCAGGACAGTGACTCCACCACTTCCCTGGACAACCCTTTCTGTGAAGAAGTTTTTCCTAATATCCAATTCAAACCTCCCCTGGTGCAACTTGAGGCCATTTCCTCTTGTCTTATCACTTGCTACTTGGGATAAGAGACCAATCCCCTCCATGCTACAACCTCCTTTCAGGTAGTTGTAGACAGTGATCAGGTCTCCCCTCAGCCTCCTTTTCTCCAGGCTGAACAGCCCCAGTTCCCTCAGCTGCTCCTGATCAGACTTGTGCTCCAGGCCCCTCACCAGCTTTATTGTTTTTCTCTGAACTCTAAATCAGCCAGCGTGGTCTTGCCTGAGGTTTTATACTGAGAGGATGCAACTCCTGGAGTAGATGAGGCCCACCCTGCCTGCTGATGCTGGGGCCAGCCCTGTTTGGTAAGGGCACTTTGGGGCACATTGTGCCACCAGCCCTCACATCACCAAAGTCCCCCGTAGGCTCCATGGAGAAGCCAGCACCACCTGGGAGCTGTGTGCTTTGTGCTCAAATAAGCCTTTTGATAGCAGTGATGAGACGATATTTGTCCTGCTTTCTGCCTCCACAAAAATGGGATTAGGACATCAAGAAAGTCCTGCTGCTTAATCTTCCTTTGAAGGGATTTGGAAAAAGAAAGAAAAGAAGAAAAAGGAAAGAACAGAGCACCGAGATCTTGCAGCCTGTGTGAGCAGACGTATAAGAAGAAAGTATTAGGGTAACATGTCTCAGCTTATCACTTGTGATCTTGAGGTGTCCTCAGAGACTCAACCTTCCCTGTCAAAAGCTGGTATTTTTAGCACAGGATGAGAAACCTGAGTTGAAGGCCTCCACTGCGGTGATGAGACCCCCACTCCCTTGCTAGGCAAACCCCTGCACCCCTGTGCAGGACATCTTTTTACGCTGTAGCACACCACAAGCCAGTGCTTTGCATGTGCCGGGGATGTTTGGAGCTGGGAAGATCTGGCTGGCATTCGGGGAGCATTGGACCAGTGGAGGAGACGAGGACCCGGTGCCCGTGTGGGGACACCACGTTCACCGCAGTTTCTTTGTGCCTTAATTTCTCCTCCTCTGCTAGAAACAGGAGACAAGCACCATGTGCAGGAGCTGACTCTGCTTCAGTAGGGCATGGACATTTCAAGCCTGATCACAGTTCAAGAGGTGGAAAAAAAGCTCCCAAAACACACATATTTCTGTGTCAACAGCTTGGCTTTGCGCTCCAGGGCTCAGCTCCAGCCCGGCTCCAGGCTGTGCGGAGGGAGAGGCTGCTTGGTCCTTCCCTGCCTCTTGTACCTGGTGATGCTTTTGCATATGTCCTTCTGAAAAATCTCATCTTCCCAAGGTATTTTGATTGGATCTTATTCTAACCTCAATATTTTTCTTTTTTTAGAAGAAAATAAATAAAAATAGTTCCATGACATTCATAGACTACTACTTAGAATATTGTAATTTCCTCCTGAATACACCAAATTTCATAAATACTTTTCAGTCCAAGTCTGTTACTGTGCTTAGCACCGTTCCTGTCAGGTTTTTCTGCAACTGTGAAATGTGGGTTTGTGATGAAAGGTTGAATCCATTTTGATGATGTGGAGACCAAAGAAATTGCTATTATGATCCTTTTCATAGAATCATAGAATCATTTTGGTTGGAAGGGACCCTTAAGACCCTTGCTCTTGGTAGAGACTGCAGTGTTACCACTTCCCTGCCCCTAGGTACTGGGCTGCTTCTTGCACGCTCTGCAAAGCAGCCAGGCGCTCTCTATTTTAATTGCTTGTGCTCACCTCTTTGTCTCTCCTCACATTGGCTTTAGGGGATGTGGGGCAGTGGAAGGGCTGGGAAACAGGGAACATTTGGCTGCTGAGAGGCAGAGGAAGAGGAGAAATCAGGTACCTGCTGGGCTGGTGGGTTGTAGCCCTGGTGTGGTTGGAGTGGAGGTGTCAATGCAGGTACCTGCATGGACATGGGAAATAACATAGTTTCTCTGTCTTTGCAGAGCTATGGCCTTGAAGTTTGCCTCTTTTATTCTGTAGGGACCACTGACTGCAAAAAAAACAGATGCCATCTGTCCACCATGCCTTGTAAATCAGATTTTAATCATCTCGGGGAGAGGGCTGTCTCCTGCCGTGTGCTGCAAACCAGGTCTGCAGGAGTTACGCTGCAAAATTTACATTTCTGAGACTGGTTAGTGATTAGGGCTTCAGCTTCATACTGAGGGGGCTGAAATTTAGTTTCTCCCCCTCTTGCAGATTTCATGGCTGATGGTGGGAAGTGGCTTAGGCCATGCCTAAGTTCATCAGGTAAATGCAAATCTGGTTTTCACCTCCCAGCTGAAATCCCTCCCCAATGCACTCACACTGCAGCCTGTCTGCATCCAGCACGGGCAGGGTGGCTCCTGTGACGACAGGCACCTCCAAGATCCCCTTTTACACCTCTAAAACCAAAGCAACAGATTGCAGAGATGCTGCTGTTGGTGGTGCTGTCTCCTCTGGTGCTGTCAGTGAGCTGATTTGCACCAGCTATGGGCTCCCTTGGTGGATAACACATTTGATTCAAGGACTGCGGGATGCTGCAGTAGGTTATGGTGGATGGTGGAGGAGAGAGCCAGGGAGAGAAATGGCACAAGGTCAGACTTTGTCTGGTCTTGTACAGCCCTTACACAATTCTATAGGGCAAATGATGTAGTCAAATAATAATAAAATGGGCTGCCAAGGGTGCTCAAAAACACGGTGAACTGTCCTTATGCCTTTTTTTAATCACTATATATTGAAAAATCATTTCTGGTATTACAGGGAGGCTGCAAAGCTACCTCTTTGTGAGTAAAGAATCAATAATTTGTTTTCTTCTTTCCTATGTGAAAACAATACCATTAAATCATATTGGTTTATTAAAAAGGTAGTACTTCCCAAGCACAAATGACAAGGCTGCTCACAGCCTGACCATGGGGAGACACAGCTCTCTTATTCACAGCCTCTATAGACTCATTTTTCAAAAAAGAACTTAGTAAGGGTGCTAAAAACATGGTTACTTACTAGCTTTGACCCTCACCGAGGTACCAACAGGGGCAAAGCAGATACAGCCCAGTGTTGTCTGCTGGAAGCTTTGACACAAACTCTGCTCCTTCTCCTCCATCCTCACCAGAGGGATTTGCCAGGCAGGATGGCTCCCTGCAGCCGGCCTGCAGCTCACTCACCTCTGCCATCTTACGTGAAATAAATGTGTTCTTCCAGATCATGCATTGTAAAATCACAAGAGAGTGGTTAGCTTGGTTGTATCACAGGACAAGTCAAGTCCAGTCAGCTCATCAAAACTCAAAACTCCAGCCAGGAAGAAAATGATGCATTAGACTGGAGGAAAAAAAAAGACAGAGAAAGATCTAATGGTTACAATGATCCAGTTGATTAATACTTTTAATCTGGCAACATGAGAGTTTAAGCTTTTGAAAGAATACAGGAGAACAGTCGTGTATCGCATTAGCGTCTTTTGACACGCTGCAGAAGCAAACCTGCACCCTTGGTTCACGGGGGCAGGGGAAGCCATCATTCATTTTGCACAAAACCTTTTCCACCCACCTCTGCACAGCAGCAGCAGTTGCATCTGGGCCAAACGTTAATTAGCTAGATGGGGTGGAGGGTGCAAAGGGAGTATGGCTTGTATTGAAGCAATTTAATGGAGAATCACTTAAAGAAATGTGTCCCCCTACTCCATACACCCCCCAGCGAGGGGATGCTCTGCTCTGCAGAACATCTCCATGGAGGTGCCTGCAATGGAGCCATCTGAAGGTCTGGACAGGGTTTTCACCTCCCAGGTGGGGCTGGTACGAGGCATCTGACGAGCAACTTCAGGAACCAAGGGCATTAAAGCAAGTTTT